>NC_086054.1:14269635-14575673 GCF_947568885.1 Cydia strobilella
CCTCGGTGCGCTAGTCCGACTCGCAATTGTCCGGTTTTTTAATTTATATTTATTAGAAGTAAACGTTTAAGACAGTAAAATCAACAAACTAATTTAAGGTAAGTACCTCAAATACCTATATTTTACTCAGTCGATCGTAATATAAGTTTTGTAATAGGTATAGTATGAAAGTCAACTTCAGGGCACCAATTGCGAGTCGGACTAGCGCACCGAGGGTTCCGTACTTTTTAGTATTTGTTGTTACAGCGGCAACAGAAATACATCATCTGTGAAAATTTCAACTGTCTATCTATCACGGTTCATGAGATACAGCCTGGTGACAGGCAGACAGACAGACAGACAGACGGACAGCGGAGTCTTAGTAATAGGGTCCCTTTGGGTACGGAAACCTAAAAGTATATTGTAACAATTGTAATCAGTATTTATTAAGTAAATGAATTTGTTTGCCAGAAAGCAGAAACTGATATTCAACATAGTTTTTATTTATCAACTAATACCCAATGCCTCAAATGGCATTTCACTATCATAATCACCATCATTTAACTCCATCTATCACCTGTTGTACCGAAATCTCGCGCTGACCTCATTACACTGCGGTGCAATTAAATGTACAATTACACTTCTCTGCATAATGAGATACACGTGATTAGAACATTAGCAACGATGCCATAATATGGTGCTTGAAATATCGAAGAATCGTAAACATGTTAACTTCAAATTAGTTAAACTGTACATCTAATGTAATGCATCCCGTGCAAAAAATAGCAAAACGAGGCACTTATAAATTAAATCATTAACAAGCAGAAATGTCTGTGATTAAGCTTAGACCCTTATAGTGGAAAGATTTGCTGACTATCGATGAGGTCTTGGTGGCTCAGTTGGCAGAGCGCTGGAGTATCGATCCAGAGGCCGTGAGTTGAAGTCACCCAGTAACTTTTTCCATTTTTGTATTCATTCTGAGGCACTTATAGTCCGTCTAAGCTAACTTTGGACAAAGTAAGGTATTACATCATTCTAAACGTCATATTTTCATAAAAAATAGAATAGAAATTCATCCAGAACATATAAACAAACGAAACAAAATACATATATGAAAAACGTACAAAGAAGAAAGTGGCCTCATCTCAGCATGTTGCTGGCGACTTCCAGCGCTGATTTTCCGATGTCCCACTCTCACACTGCTGCATGGATACAGGCACTGTGCAAGAACATTAAGGGCTATAATTTCCCCAAGCGAATAGGGAATATTACGCGAAACTCTGCTCAGGGGGCGCCACTACCACAATCTGAGGGTCTACCCTAACATCTCTGTCACTTGCATATTCGAGCGATAAAGAGGCCGATAGCGAAATTTCGGATTCGCATTTTCCGGTAGGTTCTCTGTAAACAAACCGCGCCTCCGTGCATCAATGTCATATTTTATTATCTCTGAAAACTTGTGAAAAAACTGTTAAAAGCACAGTATGTATAAGTTACTCTATGGTTTACTAAACGTGCTAGTGCTGCACTCTGGTGGTAGAACATTGCAGTAATACCCCCTATTAATCAATATTTAAATTAACTTTATTTTCTATTTTTTTTCTATTTTGTGTTTCTCAATATACATATTAATGTCTTAGATATAGGTAACATGTATGTAATAGTCCGACCGATCCTGTGCCGCTCGCATCCACCGAATTCCCGCCCTCGATGGATGCTTCGGTGGAGGACCTCGTCCACCTATATCGACAGCAGTCAAACAAACGGCCAGCGTACAAACGGAGGACAGTGTGGCCACCTAGAGATGGGTAGGGGTGAGTAAATACTGAGTATTTACTCGGTATTTACTCAAAGCATACAGTAAATACTCGTATTTACTCATTTTGGTGAGTAAAAACGATTATTAACAAAATTTCAATATTTTGGTGAGATTTAAGTACTAAATTGGCTTTTATTTAATTGTGTTAACGTGTATTAATGATATTTATGTTATAAGAAGCTTATTACGCTTAGTTTTTGGCAAAAATGTGATTATCAGTGAGAGGTCATTTGGAATTTAGCGGATATATACGTGATAAAGTATAGTTAACAATTTTGTTTTAAATAAGAAGGTACTTAATTACTTTCAAAGTTACTTAATTACTTGCGTTCTAGATAAGTGCATGTTGCAAGCTGATTCACATATTATACAGTTTTTAACCTGTTGTTTATTAAAATAAAACTGCGACGAAAATACTTTACAATATTATACTCTTACCAGATATCGCGGCGATTGTTACATAGTATGTGTAGTTCTTACGGCTAACACTTTGTCTATTGTAAGTAAAACCGCACGTGCTACTACCTGCAAAAAAGGTTCGGTCATTGGCATATAATTCTAATAGGGTATTTGACTACTTGTCAAATCAGGTTCTTTTTTCGAACTGTCAAAACGATTTTGCTACTATGGAATGTATATGAAACACTAGCATGTGACGTCACAATCAAATTACCTACTCTTTGTAGTTTTATACGGGCTTTAAAATAGAAATTGTGTCTAATAATAACTGCTGTCTACGTTTCTCCATTAATCTTCTGGTGCTTTATTTCATGCATGGTGTAAAATAATTAATTTTAAATACAGTAAAATACGCTATTGGCTTATCAATATTCGGGAATCTAAAATATTAAACACGAACTTTCATTGGGCATATAATAATATAATTTGGCTGTGTATTAATATTTTAGCGCCAATAATTTATATGAACCTCAAATATATAGCCGTTTTCTTTTTAAAATGTGGTCTCCTCCTCCTCCTTGCATCGGTTTCCTCATCACTGAGGGTCGTGGTCACTTCTAGGTAACTTCTAGCTTCTCTTGGACAATTCGCCGCCACTTCTTTCTGTCTGTCGCCGAGTGTAGGGCATCGTGGAGCATTACATCAAGGGCTGAGCGAATTTGGTCTGTCCACCGCATTGGGCTCCTGCGTCTCGGCTTATCGCCTTCGATTTTACCAGTGATTACCAGCTTTTCCAGGTTATCACTGTCTTTCCTGGCACTGTGGCCAAAATTCATAAAAATACAACTCATATTGATTAATTTAAGGCACCGTTTTTGTTGCCAATTTATTAATTTTAGTACCCATGGCCAAAATGGTTACTGAGTGGGACCCACGGAACACCATAGACGGTGCAGGCCGGGGTTCAGACAGACCGAAAAGGAGATGGTGGGACAACTTGGACGCATTCTACCCCAAATGGTGGGAAAATGCTGATGACAGGGTCGAATGGAAAAAACGAGGGGAGACCTTTGCCCAGCAGTGGGACACCAAAGTAGGCTAATAAAAAATAAAAAAGTACCCATTTCTATTTTTTTAAACTACCCAAATTCGATTAATTAGTTGACCGGTTAAATACGTGCCAATTACAATGGAAAACTATTAATTACGTCCCACGTTTAGGGGGAGGGGGTCTAGAAAATGTGACATGTTGTGACACGGGGGAGAGGAGTAACAAACTTTGTGACGTCACTTTAACTTCACTTGTAGTCGAAAATTGTTTTAATTGTTTGTATTCGCGATACAACTAAATAATCTAGTTTTTGAAACGATATATCGTATCGGTTTCGTGTCATAAAATTTCTAATATTCCTATTATTTTAAATATTTTTATTAAAATAACTATATTTCATTCAATTTGCTAATTTCGTTGAAAACAAAATTGTCAAATATGTGAAGTCACACGAGGGGGAACGGGATTTCCAAATGTGAAATCACTAAATTCGTGTGATGTAATTTATGGATGACCCCCTAGGCCAACGCTCAAAAACCAGTGTAAGTGCGCTCTCCGATATATATACATTTTATATCGGATAACGCGCCTTTGTTACGCATCTCGTTCACATAATATATTTTAGACTGGTTCTGTAGCGTTCGACTCGCCGAAACTCAGTAACCGTAGAGGGACCCCACACAGCCTCGCAATTTTTCCATAGTTCATTTTGAATCTTATTGCAAGTTCCATAGAAATTGTAATTCAATAACCGGTTAAATTGACCGAACCGTTTTTTATTGAGTGGGTAGCACGTGCGGTTTTACTTACAATAGACAATGAGTTAGCTGCAAAGACCAGCTTGAAAATTAACGACTATACATAGTATAGCCGTATAGTATCCGCGGTCAAAGTTAGCGAGTCTTTTTTTTCAGGTAGTAGCACTTGCGGTTTTACTTACAATAGACAAAGAGTTAACCGAAAGGGCCAGCCTGAAAACTAACGACTATAATAAAATCATATTTTAACCACACTAAATACATAGTTACGGTATACGGCAAATACGGGTATTTTAGGTAAATATTTGGTGGGTTTTTACTAACTACCCATCTAGTTGCGGTCAACTGCTGCTTAGAAAGCGTCGTTCCACGCTGGGTTTCACTCTCCCATTAAAATAAGTGACTGAGGACTGGAATAGAATCCACAGGTCCGCCTTTTAGAATCTTAAATCCCCGTACACGCTAAATTACGTGTTTACGCGGCACTTACGTCCTTTTATGAAGAGTTTTTTAATGAAAACTCAAAAATGACCCGACCGATCATATTTAAAGTATTTTTTTCTCAAAGTGTTTTCTAGGGTCTATTTTCCCGATATTTTTTCATATTTTATTAAACTTTGTTCCAAAAGTTATAGAGGGATGAACATTATTTTGGCCTTTGGAAACGGTTTTGTCCCAAAAGTATTAAATTTATCGAAAAAAGTGCATAATAACATTGAAGTTATTTTTAAAGACCAATTTAATGATGTGCCACACGTTGGTGGTTTCAGATTTTTTTATTGTGACACTTAGTTACATGTATGGACCGCCCCTCTTAAAATATATTTTTTACTAATTGGACTACTAAATCCAGTACAAAATACACCTTTATTTCAGATTTCTATACCCTGTCAGCAGTGTCAGCACTCTAAATAGTTTATACCCACCAAATTGGGTATAAACGAGTAAATACGGGTAAATTGAGTAAATACTGAGTATTTACTCGGTATTTACTCTTGAGTATTTACTCACTACCCATCTCTATGGCCACCTCGTCCACCTATATATCGACAGCAGTCAAACAAACGGCCTGCGTAAACATGGAGGACAGTGTGGCCAACTCGTCCACCTATATGTCAACAGCAGCAATTATTTTACGAAGAAAATAATCAAGACTCTTCACCCTTTTCAAAATGTATTTAATGGTCGGGGTAAAAGTGATCATCAGACTGTCAGCAGCATTTTACACGTCCACGAGTCGTGTACGTTTGAAAGTGCGTGTTTTTATAGCGGTCTCGCAATGTTACCATCGCGTGGTCATTAGAGTTCCGTGCGCCTTTATTTAGCCCATAAAGACGGGCTACGCTTGCAACTGCCGCTCTGCTACAACCTACAACCTAAAGTATTGACTTTTTAGTAGACTAAAGTATTGACTCCTTCGACGCCATTCATTTATTACGTAAGACGGTTATTGCTAGTTTTTGACCCCTCGAGACCTATGTAGGAAAAAAATAAGAAAAGGCTAACCCCCCCTCCCCCTATATTATTACGTAAGAGTTATTATAGTCAGAGATGGGCAAAATGTAATCGACTAACGATTAACGATTAAGATTACAAGAATTAATTGCGACTGACGATTGAAAACGACGATTGATCAATCTTAGTTGTATAGAGTGCAACTAATTTAGTTGCAACTAAATTAGTTGCCGATTGATTTCGTACAACTAAATTTTGTAATCGACTAATTAGTTAGACTATTTTCTCGCGACTAATGTTAGAAGCAAATTGAATAGAATACCTCGGTATGGCTATGTTGACAGACTGATTAGGACATCTTAACGGATGTTTAAAAAATAAAATAGTCATGTATTACTTACGATATTTTGACCGTTTCTAAGGAGTGAGGTCTGTTCTCACTAGTATTTTGCTACTAAAGTAAGTAAGTTTAATGACCACACGTTGAAAACAAAATAGACCGCGTAGATAATAAACAACATGCAGATGTGTCATTCAATAGAACGTGTTATTTTTAGAAGATGCGTCGGCACTTGCACCAAAATGCAACAAACAACTTCCAGTTCCAGGTAAGTAGGATTATCCCATTGTTTTGTCACCGCGTGACACTAAAAAGAGTTTTACTATTGTCAGGGACAGCAAAATATTGATAGTTTCTATGTCTAAGATTTACTCAGTATCGTATAATTCAAAGTATATAAAATATATAATGCACCAACCTACTTTATTGTTTGCGATTTGTAAACGATGCAGTTTTTCGCTATTTGTCGTTATTACCAATATATCGTTATAATAATATTATGGCATTATTTGCATTGTCATTCAAGTATTTCAAATTAAACGTGTATACATAATTTTAGCTTAATCGGATGAAGATATCTGCTTCAAAATAAGTCGCAAAATTCTACCCAAACTAACATAGTTACAACATACGAGTAACTCCGTATGTTACATACATACGTACTTGTAGTTACATATTGCAAGATAAAAAATGCAAAAACGGGCGACTACGTAGTTTTAATATAGATTTAATCGTGAAATTTAGTCGATTGAAACTAAAACTAATTTAGTTGTTAGTCGAACATTCTCACAACTAATTTAATCGCAACTAAATTAATCGCGATTAAAAAATGACGATTGATATTTTTAATCGATTGATTAGTTAACTAAAAGATTGATCGATTTATGCCCATCTCTGATTATAGTTATATTACGTAAGAATCGAAAGAAAAAAAAAAGGAATTTATTTACTGTGCATCACATAAACATAATGGAAAACAAAAAGAGAATGACTACAAAAAGAAAAACAACAGACTAGGTAAAAGGGGTCTATAAAAACTAAAAAAGTCCAATAAAAGAGTGTAAAAATGTCCCGTAAAGTAAAACTTGTTTTCACATGATGTGTCAATAATATTCTGATGCCTCCCGCTCTTTCAAGCACGGCTCTCAACACCTATTACCTACGTTTTAGACATCTCTGAATTTAATATGATGAATTGTATTCACATTTATAGTGTTTGTCAGAGGTAGGCCCAACTACAAAATGTATACAACTTATTTTCTGCTACAGAACCCTTGCCTTACCGACTGTCGCTTGTCCATGTTTTTATTTCCTTCTTGATTACTGTTTTCACGCGCCCTTCTTGACGGCTAGCTAGTGAATAAATATTAATTTACTTGCCGTGAAGCAATCTTATAAGTAGGTACGTGAATTCCGGAGGAGAATGTCTGTTTATTATAGCTATAGACAACGTGCGTGAATTCCACACGTGAATGTTAGATAGCAGAAGTCGCTAAGCGGGTAAAGTGTTCAGTATTATCTGAGAACAACTTTACTGATTATTACGAAAACTTACCTATAATATGTCATGTGAGTAAGAAGAGTTGCAGGGCATATTGCTCAATATGAAAATCAAATCATTAAGACATTAAATTATAGAATGAAGTTGGAATGTGTATACTTTTCATGTCCGCGTCTGTGGTTATGAACACGGAACACGGTAGCTAAATCGTTCTATAATAACTTATAATATTTGTAATAATTGATTGGCTATTAAGAGGATACATTAGTGGTAATTTTTTCATACAAATGTTCTCGACATTTTTCTCTCTGGATTTTCGCCCAAGATGAATAATTTTTTTTATATGAGTTCAATATTACCAGTATCTGTACGTTTTGCTTTTTTGATATTTTTGTTTTTATAGGGAGGGGTTATAAACTGAAAATAGACAGATTATATATAGTAGTGTGACTACTTAAAAATCACAAATCAAAAAATATTTCATAAAATAATTTGATTTGTTCCCTAGTTGGGGAGGGAGGGGGTTTCAATAGTTCTTATGTAAGATCACATAGTTTTTTTTTTAATTTCTGTTAAATTATTACGTTTAAAATAACACTAACCCACACTTTATGCTATCAAACACGCTGCAGTTAGCTTAAACGGGCTCCAGTTCCTGTAAAGGTACAAATAATAGTTCCAAAAATGTTTTTTTTTTATTATAATAAAACAAACCAAACGCGTACCTATTCATTTTATCCTGTAGATAAAATTTTTATTTTATCCTGTAAAATATCCAACATAGGGGGGAGGTGGTCAGCCTTTTCTTATTTTTTCTTACATAGGGGAGGGAGGGGGTCAAAAATTGTCAAAAATCGTCTTACGTAATAAATGAATGGCGCCATATGCATCGTAGTCTAAAAACTTTTAATAAGACTATCAAAGCGTGTTCACATGATTTCTCGAGAAAAACCATTACTCTGCTATATTAAGTCATTACTCAGCCAACTTAATTGCAGTGCCATTTAAAATTACTATAACAAGCACTAAAAGTGCATTATCTTTTCGAAAAATAAAATAAGAAATCTAGTAATTCGCGTTACAATCGCAAAAAGTACAAAGAAACTTGCGCCGGCGCCAGTCCGCCGCCATTTTTCTTTCTTTTATTAAAGCGTGTTCAAGTAAAGATATATTGTTATGTTCGTTTGTAACGCAATTGGGTTTAAATCCCGAAGTGGGTAAGTAGGTTAGATGTATGATTAAATTATAAATTTTAGTGATCTGCTGATATCGCCTTTCACAACGATATTGTTTCTTTTTACACATATTACCAATACAACGTTGTTAATATTCGAAATTGGGCCAATTCAGTTGATTTTATTTATAACTGGTTCGATTCCAGCCTGGAGCACTGGAGGCCTTGGTCACTTTTTCTTAGTATATGACATTTATTTCAGTTTATGATTTTATAACACATGCGTAATTAAGGTATTTTCCTCTCAAAATATTTTCGCCACACCAGCTCGTAAAGGCTAATTCACGACAGCCGCAGGCTGGAAAAAATCTATATCTCCCTAGGGAGTTATTGCTTTTTTCACAACCCATAACTCGCGCAGGAAAATATAGGCCATTGTCCTTTAGTACACCTGCATGAAATGAGATATTTTGCGAGCAAGATGACGAAAATAAAATAGATATAGGTAGAGTCTATATCAACATTTACCCACTGTTTGTACGCGTACCTATACAGGGTGGCTAAAAAATAAGTGCATTCCCGTTGCCAGGGAGGTTTTAGGATTATACTGAGTAACTTTTACTATGGGACTAATTACGAAATCGCGAAAAAACTTAACCCTCCCATAGAAAATGGACCAGCCAATATGTATGACGCAGCCAAATTTTTTTTCGCGATTTCGGAGTTGGTCCCGTTATAAAAGTTGATCAGTATAATCCTAAAACCTTGGCAACGGAAATGCACTTATTTTTAGCCACCGTGTATACATTCAGAGGCTATGGCTATTATGCAAAATGAACCAACCAGGTACAACGGTTGCGGTCTCTTGCTAATCAAGTTGATTGCTTGCGGTGGAAACGTAATGAAAACGACTCTTCATTGTCCTATAAGATTACTGTAGGCTGTTTGTCCGTAACAAAGAGTAATTTCTAAGCCAAGTTGAAGGTATAGACTTTGGTTGCAGACTGCAGTAGCTACTCGTATTGTGGTTTTGCGAAATTCAAAGAGATACCTATGCATTGACACCTCACAATCCTAGGAAAGACATTTGGTCCTCCTAAAGAAACAATAAATTATTACTATTATTAGGTGCCTACCTAGCTGAACAACAACATTACAAAATGTTTTCTAAGATACTTACGAGAGTAACTTTAGAAAAACTTTAAATGAAATAGGAGTACCTATGCGACGAGAATTTGCATGTATTGCATTTTGCATTTGGATTATTTAATCAGAATCAGGAAAAAAAATCTGCTGGCTAATATACCAATATTTTGCTATACGAAAAATTATGTTTTCTTATTAAAACGTTTATTATCACTAAAACTGCTTAAATGGATCAGAGATTAAAATCCCCGATTAAAAGCTTGTTTTAATGATAAAAGCACACAAAACCTTTATCGTCATTCGTCTTTCCTGTATATGTTGTTAAAGTTCCATTTAATGTTAAAATTAATCACAGAATTTGATTTTAACTCATTGAACGTTTGTATCGAAATGCAGCGTGGAATAACTAACGAGCTTAGGAGAGTTAGGAGTCACGGGTCACAGGTTACCATTAAGCTCAAACGGGTTTCCAATGAACTAATGTTACGTATGAATAACTAGTCGTACTAGACGCATATGAATTTACATGAAGCATTTGTTTGACTTAGTCATCATTAATATTTATGTTAGCGATAAGTAGTTTAAGATTTTCAAGGTCTTCGATGCGGTTCCGTTTTTGTGAACACGCTTGGAAACAAAATATATTATCTAGCATATATACATTGTGGAATAATTTATTGGATTGTCCAAGAGAACTTAAAACCTTAAAACGTTGAATGTTGAGATAGATCGATTTAATAAAATCAAAGATAGATATAACTCCGTAATAGATGGATACAGTCTAAGGAAAAAACGTGCCTCGAAAATCAAGAAAATTTGATTCTTGATCAGAGGGCGCTACTAGCTTTGGCCTACTGTCGTATAGATGGCGTTGACGGTTTCGTTTGGTATTTAACAATTTTAACGCATATCAGTGAAAGAACATGGGTCAAAATCATAAAAATAATTAATGCAAATAAAAAAAAAAACATTTATCCATATTTAAATACATTTTATCGTATTTTTATAAATCTTCATTTTTAGTTTTAAAGTTTGTCGATAGATGGCAGTGAATTTACTGTGGTTACATAATCTACTATGACAGTACCGCTCTATCTAATTATATCCTCTTTGATAAATTAAAACCAATTTTATAAGATATTTTTTGTAATTCTGTAAATGCAGGTATGTACTAAGCAGAATACCTGCATTCACAGAGTTATTCTTATTTGGTAAAAAAAAGGCTCTTTACAGAAAACTCAGCTATCTCTTCGATTATAACATCCCAATGCTGGGCACAGACCTCTCATTTCATCATTCATCACAATGTTTGCTTTGGGCTACAGGCTACAGTTGTTAACCCGGTGCGGTTTTTTCCCAATTTCTTACTCTAAACGAAAACGACATTATCAGTTAACGAAACTCATTACCATTCATAAATAATTAAGATAAGATTATTGGAAACATTTTAAACGCCTTAGTCGGCAACTTTAATGCTACTGGTGGTGGTACCTATCCTGTCAATACCCCCGGTGAACTCTTGACATGAGATGAGATGTATTACCCTCAATTTGTTCAATAATTGATAGATGGATAAAATATTCTGTATTGCACACATCCAAAAAAAATTGTTTCAAAAAACACAATTGACTAACGATAGAGGCAGACGACAGGCGGTCTTATTGCTAATACAGATCTCTTTCAGACAAACTTTTCCTAATACTTGCGTTGAAAAAACCGGGAAAATTGCGGGAAAATTTCAAAACGGCTCGTTTTCTTCAAGTTTCTTTCGAAAAAAAACAATGTTTTTCAAATTTCAATATACTTAATAAGGAATTTAAACCGGGAGGTTAGGGTTACATGTCTAATGTGTTTGTTTATGGCATTGACACTGTCATCACTCATCAGTGGCATTGTGTGTGACGTATTTAATTTTTCTGAATAGAACTGGAAAAAAAACCGAAAAGAACGAAATTTTGTAAAATTCTCGAAAAAAACATTTGATTTTTTCCGTAATTTTTATCCCTATGTCCGTTCCAAAATTACTTTACAATGACTATTATCAAAGGTTCTTTCCTTCAAGACTTTCGACGCAATTTATTTAGTATAGTAGGGCATTATACTCGTAAGCGCTTCCGAAAATAATTCTTTTGCCTGTAATAACTGTGTGATAACGACACATAGACGATGTTCACGAGGAACCCGAATGATTTTAACCGCGCTTTTCTGAGGTCAAAAGAAGGAAAAAATGTATTAAGTTTAACTCAAAATCGCAAAAAAATATTGTTTTGGTTTTTCGATTTTTTTATGTATTTGTACATAATAAAAAGTAAATGTTTATGGTAAACTTGTCACTTTTAATGTACTTTTACTTTTTTTTTTCGTAAAACCTAGTTTTTCCAGTGCTTGTCACTTTTTGACATCTATTAATAGTATACGGATACTTAGACTACGTCACATCGCCATCAAAAATGCGTTTTGCATTATGTAACAATAAAAACTTGTTTTTTTTTTGGAATTAACAGAAACTAGGCGAATTACAGAAAAGGTAATAGGACATTTTAGTCTTTTAATATGATCAGAAATACGCTGTTATAATTATTCGGTATCCTCATGTTACAACGTGTATGTTGAACATATATATCGAACATAAGACAAAACTAAGTAGTTAATGCACAATAAACTTACAAACTCACGACCTACACCACTCGTGAAATTGTCTGTCGCCTTCATGTCGCGTCACTAACTCCTAATCATATGCAGCCAAATATAAACAAACATCCAAAAACATACCCTATTAAGTTACACTTTAAGTCGTAAATTAAGGGCCGAATACGTTTGCTGTCTGGTAAGGCCGAAAGCGTATCGTCGCTTAAGTATAATAAAAGGATTATGTCCGTCCGTCTGAATGGAGACAGGGGCGAGTGTAAAAAAAGTAAGTAGCCTTATGTGTCATTGAATTCATGAATATGATACAACCAAATAGAAACTTATCATTTATTGATGATCAACATTGACTACTCCCATACCTGAATCGTTTTCTTTTCGTCTACGAATTCTTCCTTATTATCCTTATTGTCCTTATCCTTACGAGTTTCCTCTCAAACGCACGGCTTCAAGAAACCGGCCGCGACCTCTATCAACTCAATCAAGTTACCGGTTTAGTGAACATTTTCACTATATCTTTCATAGTTTTACACGCCTTAAGGAGGCGCCTAGAGACATCTATATTTCAGACCATTAAAACAGCTCTACATCACAATTTAAATTATATATTTCCGTTAATATTACTAATATGGTTGCTATGCCCCACCTTAACCCTTAAATGCATGATTTTTTGTATAACTTTTTAATAAATTGAAATAGATGTGTCATGCTGTATAAAAGTAATAAATGTGATTTTGGATAGCTGCATATTGAGCCACGGACCATCAAATATACGATGCATATATACATCATTATGCATTTAAGGGTTAAGTCTTATACTCGTACTAGGGGACACCTTACCCTAGGTATAGCCCTTTAATCGCCTGCGCATGACCTGGCATGACGCGCCGCGCCGGCGTCTGCGCGGCCACGGCGCCGCCGCGTCATCGTCCTACCGTTGTACTTACTTTCCTCGTCTCCTCGGCTGTGACGACAGTACGACGGTACGGACGGGACGGTAGTCTTTTGTTTAGTTTTATTTGTTTATTATATATATGCGCACATGGCCCGGCGTCAATTTTATATTTTGATACCAACGATTTTTAAAAGAGACTGAAACTGACTGCTTTTTTAATGAAACTTAAGCGCGGAAACTTTTAGTTGTTAGTGAGCCGATGAAAACTTTAAAATTATAGGTTCTTACATAAACTTTTGAAGTAAGCGATATAAGATACTTAGTACTATTCTATGTTGTGGAAAGATGAATGGTCTACTGCCACAGCTGAAAAAGACGCTCCCTATCTTCCAGACCCAACGAGAAAACCAAAGGGATTCCATCTACCTCGTAAGATCTGGTGTCGTCTGAATAGGTTGAGAACAGGTCATGGCCGCTGTAATTGTTCTCAACATAAGTGGGGTTGGAAGGAGTCTCCCCTCTGCGAGTGCGGCGAAGAAGACCAAACCACTGAGCACATATTTCGGCGCTGCCCGCTTCACTCCTATCGTGGCCCAGCTGAGGACCTGGATGCCCTGACACCCGATGTGGTTACCTGGCTTAACAACCTCAAAGCTGTACTCTGATTGCCTAAATATGCATGCCATACGATTAAATAAAAATAAATATGTTGTATATTTCTATGTTGTGAAAATGTTACTTTATTGCACATAAACAATCAAGAAATTGTAAACAACGGCCTAATACTCGACCTACTCGTAAGTAAATATAAAAAAATTACAACAAAGAGTGTGAGTTGACTCGAGTATAGAGACCGTTGACACAGGCCCAGTGTTCCGTGTTATTGATCCAATCGATCACCAAACGCCTGATTTAGAGCCACCGAATTAGAATGGCCTCAAATGTTTTTATGTCGGGTTTATTGACAGGCTGAAAACGGAGTCATATGGCTTTTAGACATGTATAATCTACTAATTTTATAATTGAGAAAATTTGTATGTTTGAATATTGGGGTGTTTGTATTTCTATTACGTAAGAATGGCTAAATATATTTTTCTATCTATATTTCATAATCTAACCATTAAAGTCTAATGGGACAAAATGAGGGATAGTTTAGTATGGGAGTAATGAAGGATGGGGTACACTATAAAACTAGAACTACTTTTACGTCGAAGAAATAAGAATAAAAAAATTAAATAAAAAGAAGAAAAAGAATAAGAGGCCCGTATTCAGTTAAATCAAAAATATAAAAAAAATATAGCTGAGTGCGAAAATATTAGGTATCAATCTATCAATGAATTTGTAATTTTATTTAAGTAACACGTATTTATTAATTTGTATAAATAAAATTCACATTAATTCATCTCGTAGTCAAGGTCCTTCAAACACATTAATTATTGTTGAGGTACATAAAAAAAGAACATTTGAAACCTGTTCTGCAATCATTTTATAAGTATTAACATAGTAGTTATTTATTGCATCCAACGCAAACAAGTTATCATTTCCAGCTTTAGATTTACCAAATCATAAGAAATCAATGAATAATTTATTTAGAACTACAATATCGCTCCGAACTACACATTTACTTAAACCTAATGTTGAAGGGAAAACCGTTATAGCCATTCAGGGTAATTTATATATGTCATTTACGTCCACCCCAAACAATAAACCGCCCTTAAACCAACAAGCCCTTGGCCCATAGATTGTTACCTGTCCCTACATTTTACTAAAAATACACTTCACGGTGTATAAACACTAACCAGTACAAAAAGAGATGTTGTGTCTGCAAATAATTCTATACCATCTTCCACAATGGTAACTGCCAATTTGTAACCCTTACTGCCAAGGCACAAGGTCCACCGAAGATCAAATAAAGTGTTTCTGTTAGTACTAGGTGGATAACTTTTGAATTTGGTCGTATAATAAGCGCGGGCGCACTGCTGTGGATCGCCGTCTGTCAGTTGCTCTCGCGCATCGATCCACGCCGCCGCGTAGATCCCGATCAATAGTTTCATGTGATTTAGTTATCTTTCTATCAGTGTAAGGACAGTGGTCATTTCGGATTCATTTGGAGTTTGTTCAACTTTGTAATTCATGATAGGTTTGTTATTTTATTTTACTTAGATAAGAGCGTTTGGTTTGAGTATTTTTATATTATTATTGTCACATTTAATGAATTCTCTAATTTTAGTGATTGGAGTCATCTCGATGAATTTGTTTTTATCGCTGTAAACAATGAAATGAGTCACTGGTAGTGATTCAGTGGTGAAATTAGTGCCCTTCGCTATGATTAACATAAATACCTATCAATACCTAATTGACACGATTTAAACGTTGCATAAGGCTGTATCGTTGGTTTGTTTACTTTTTGGAACCATAGAGCACCGTGAGCTTATGTAACTGGTCAATTCTCCAATGAAGGCTTTTAGCAAACGCTTCCTAAATGAAATAATTTGAGAGTACCAATTACCTAATAAGTATGCATGGTATAATAACATACTAAGCGTTCAAGCTGAATACTGCTTTACAAAGAAGCATATCATTTTTTCCGGAAAAAAAAAACATCGATTGGTCATGTCTTAATTGGAATACGTACTATACAAATTAGAATATTTTTTGCGTTAGTTATTCCAGTTTGCCTCTTTATTATGTCAACCCAATTCAAAACTTCAACTGATGATATTTAGATTCTGTCGAACAGAAAAAAACGTACTATTTCTTCAATTCAAGTTCATTTAAATATGTTTATTAGAATTTATTAAGATCTACTTTATGTACTTAAGGTATTGAATAACAAGTTCAAAGTTAGAATCCTCGATGATTCACTATTGATTTTGTATGTTTTCTCAAGCTGTCGACTGACCGTTCAAACATTGACTTAACCCGTGATAGGCACGTATGCTATCTATCCTAAGGTCAAAAACGCCTGCCGACGTTCCTCTATTATTATTATCGGCTGAATAATATTATTAAAAATAACAGAAATTTGAATGACAAATTGGATTATTCTTTCGTATTGCTGACGATCCTCGGTCATTTTTCTCTGTTGATTAATCAAGGGGTTTTATTTGATGATATAGATAGATCACTTATGAGACTTTGTTTCGGAATTGTGATCAAACATGACGATCAAACAGTATGTGACTTGACAATTTATTTGTTATTCAGCTGCTTGACGCTAGAGCACGTGACTAATCAGTCAAATAAAATAAGTACAAGAACTATATTAAACTAAGTTGTGTGTCTAAAGACGTACGTGCCCATAAGAGAAGTCAATAATCGATTAAATATTTAAAGATAAGAATTATTAAGGTTCGAACGACGATCACACGAACCGTTCGCAATAGTAACGTTAATATAATTCACACATGCGATACATACAACAGATTTTGAACTGAATGAATTTAAAATTTGATTGTTTGCAAAATCACCTTAGGTATATGTTAAACGTCTATTTATCTATCAAAGTTCAATGTTTGTAGTATATGTTTCCTTGGATAAAATATTTGACAAGAATATATTGAAAACTTATTTAAATGGGCAGCCTGAGCAAGCGAATGATTAATGAAAAAAATATTCAAAGAGCATTAATGACTGTCCAATATTGTAAGATGTAAATTTTCTCAAAAACGGTAGTTTCCACCGCTCCAAGATCAAGTGTTAACACTGTTAACGGCGCGGCACCGCAAGTGTAAAAAACCTCTTCCCATGATGAATGGTGCCCTTGTTGTGGTTTTTATCGAACCATGGTGTTTCCGGCACTCGAGAGCCGGATGGTGGCGATTAATTGTAGACGTTCCGGTAATGGCAGCGGTAAAGGTGTACTGAAAGTCTGGGAATTTGAACTGATCATATCAGAGGATGTCGTCTTGTTTGATTCTAACCATGTGAACTTATGATCTTGATTTGTATTGAATAATGTGGTTTGACTTAGCATACCTATTTGGTTTTGCAGTTTAATGTTACAAAATTTTTGTATCAATATTGTTAAACTATGCATTTGTATCTGCTATAAGAAAAATTCGTTCCGTACAGTTTTGTAAAAAGTTGTACCTACCTATTCAGTTATTTATTCTTTATTCTTTATTTATTCTTAACAATAATTATTGTGTCGAACATAGTTGCTTAATAATTAAAATTATGTACATTGTACCTATTAAAAATTAAAATAAATATTGAAGATAAGTATAGTATACAATTACAAATTACAATTACAAATGTCAACATATTTACAAAATTATTAAAATAAAAATTCACATGTTCTCTATCAGTACTTAACTGGTTCATTAATCGCCCGAGTTGGTTGTACTTACTTACTTACTGCTGTGGCGCGACGACCCGAAGTGGATCTTGGCCTCCGACACCAAAGACCGCCATGCTACTCTGTCCAAAGCCGTTTCTGTCCAGTCGACGCCGAGTTCGCTGAGGTCTTTCTGCACTTCGTCTCTCCAGCGGTACCTAAAAAATTGACTGTAATTGACTGTGGAATTGGCTGTATATTAGCGATATTTATTACTAGCTACATATTTGATAGATGTCTTGTAAGTACATACTACAGTGTAGAACTCTTCTACCAGATGACTCAGATCAACAAACTTTACCGCTACTTCCACAAAAATGTTTTCTTGAATATAATCAAGGATGATGGAGCTCATGGGTAGCGTTTTGAATTCCTTTGGTTCCAGATAGCCGGTTCCAAAGTCCTTCATTCTTTGTATGGCGAGGGCGTGACATTAACACATAAGTATTCTACTGTCTCTTCCTCTTCGCCACACATACGACCACATTAAATATCATGACTACATACCTACTACCTACCTAATTATGCCATAATACGGAATGACCGCACTTCTAAAACCCAAAACACGATACTCAAACGTGCAATCGAAAGCTCGTTATTTATTCACGACTTAATAACGTCACTCCATTCAAGTTGTCGTATAAATTCAGAATTAAATAACGTCGCATGAATTTGACAATAAACTGATACTTGAATAAGAGAGGTAGCGATAAAACGTTTCGGAGATATGATTAAGGTGGAAACCGGTTTACTGATTGCTTTTCAATTACCGCGATATAAATTTTAAAGTGACGAATATGGGAAGGCATTCGTGTTCTCACGTGGTGGAGTTTACGGTAAATATTATGGTTTAGGGATAAAATGTAAACATGTGACCGCGATTAGCTTTACACTTTGGAATATTTATTGATGATTACAGTTATGCGTAGTATGCTCGATTTTATAAACATCCGTTAGAGTTCATCTCAGACAAAATATAAGTAGGCACCAGACACAATCTAATTTCGAATTGGTACCTGACTTATATTAATGAGATTTAAAGATGTTGGAGTAAGTGTGAACAATTCAAAACATAAACGAAATGAATATCATATACTTACAAAGGAAAAAATTACCAAGTGCCCGGGGCAAAAATTGAAATATTTTCATAAGAAAGTAATTTAATTTGTTCTTAGAATTCAAAACATTTCGGAAAGCTGGCTTATACACCGTTGGAATACGTTAAATTGCATATTTGCTTAAAAATACTAATTTGAAGCTAAATATTTCCCACCATTTGTTGAAATTTTTGTTAATCCTGTGTCTTAGATACAGAAATATGCCATACGAATCTCAATCTAAGTAACGACAATATTGATATCAAATAACTTCCCTTTTCTATAATGGAGAAAGTCTTTATTTCTTTTAACTCAGCTACTGGCTCTAAGATAGTAGTTAGAGTCAATTACAGCATAGTAAATTCTCAGTAGTAGCACCTGTCAGTCGCCACCGGGCACCGGTCTTGGCGGAATGTTATACTTAATCGCCGCTTCCTGGGCATGGGACTTAGAATTATTTGCTAGTCTAGTGGTTATACTTGCCGCAATAGCAACTAGCGACTGAGATCATAATGCCATCTCCTTTACCCTTGTTAAGACCAACCAAGAGTAAAAGAGGTGACATTATGACCTGACTCGCCGCTTAGTTTTGCGGCAAGTATAGCAATAAAGTATTGTTATAGATCTAGGTTAAGACTAAGCTAACTTTGCGGTGACAGAGTGTGGAAGTGCTACCATAAACACCAGATTTCTATGAAAGTATGTGTGTTTTATTTTATGTCTTTTTATAGGTATTTTTACGAACAATTCTGTCCCGAGAATTTGACACTCCTAAATGGCTTTAACTTTTACACAAAAGCACAAAACTAAACTTACTATTTTTTTAAGTCCCTATAAGTATTTCTTCACCTCTGCCTTTGTCTCTCATAGTTCATAATAAATAGTTTCGCTCACAATTGTTTACAAAAAGCAAATGACACTATGTACATATTGTACATAATAATAACAGCAATGATTTGGATCTTTGTCTACTAATTCACAGCTAATGACAAGTTGACATAACAGATAAGACCACGTGTGGGCGACATGAGTCATTTTAATGGCGACGGTCAGTTCATGTGAGATGTAGCTAAAAAGATAAGTAATTAGCGTGTTGAAAACGGAGTAGCAATTATCGAATTATGTTTAATGGGTTATGTCACAGTAATGTGATTAATTGAGGGGTTTTTGAGGTCAATACGCTCAAGCATTAGGTCTGTTTGGTTAGGTTACTGAAACTAACGAAATGTTCGTTTTTTCCTCTGTAATTTTCTTTATCTTAGTAGATTTCTTTTTATTTATTATTTTCTCATATGACCTGATCAGTTATACATAGGATCTAGAAAATATATTAACTAGCTGGAATATATACAGTTTTAAGGTTATAATATTTTGACATTGAAAAAACCTGCTTGGTGAAAATTTAGCTTATAATTTTGATACTCAAAGTTCGATTCGGTTCTGGTCGATTTAAACCACGGCTACAACCACATTATTTGTTTTTTTGGCGAGCGTAGGACCTAGGTGTTAGTACTTTAGTTCATAGGTACAACGTGGGTACAACAGTGTGACACCACGAGTGCATAATTTGCCACCGGATGCGTCCGCGCAGGTATATTATACGGGATGCACGCTCCGCTGACGGGTTTGTCACACAAAACCACGGGACTGTAACCTGTCCACGGTAAAATTTAACAATACAAGCGGTGGTTGGTCCAATAAAAACAACTTGACTATACCACGTCTCGAGTTGGGTTCCGATAGTAATGATGACAGCCTATTGAAGGACAATAAGATTGAGAATATAATTATGGAGCCTGTACAATACAGCGCTCGTTATCACATATCTGATGACAGATTGACGGATAGCGACAAAAGGACAACCATACGAAACGGCGATCTCTCCCACAATATGTCAGATTTTGCAAGTTGAAATTAGAAAGATTTAAGAAAAAATATATTATTTTGTATTAAAACAGGCAATATCCTGGATGCCACGTCACTGACCTATTTCAAGTGCAAGACCTTGAAATCAAATGACATTGTATTTTTAGCGGAATCATATCATTTGTCCTCATTCGTCCCACTCGTTACGATTCCATGTAAACAACGCACTTAGTGCACTCATATTTATCATAACCATTATTGCTTGAACTCTTTTTATACCACAATCATTGTTCCTACTTAGAACTACGTAGAATCTTTTAGATCACATTACTCAGGTCGAAATAGCTGTCATTTTACTTTGACCTCCCTTGCTTCTTCATCTCTATCACAAACGGAACTTTAGAGAAAGATTCAATACTGTCCAGTGTATCACGTAAATCTGGTGGTTTTGCCTCTATTGGACCCTGCAGCTTCAAATATGTGACATCATCTATAAGCAGGTCGTGACCTTCATTTAATCTGGTTCGGTCATGGGAGAATCGTACGGTACAGATTAAATGGAATTGGATTCGGTTATTGTGTCTAATTGTCATGGTTCTGTGGACATGAGTCAGTTTTCTATAGATGTACTTACGTAAATTAGGATATACTGAAAATTCCGGTTTTTGATGCGTGTCGGATTTGATAGTTAATAATGATGATAAGTTTTCGGGGTTATGTGGTTAACAAAAGTATAGCGTAAGTGAATTAAAAAAAGAGTAAGTGTGCAGATATTTAAAGCAAATTTTATAAAACCTTGTTTGCCCAGGCTCAAAAAGCATTACCATTCCTCCGTCGTAAGTTGACCAAAAAATGAAGGATTTATGATATACCTGTGTAACAAAACAACATAAAAATACGTATCTCACGCGAGACACTGTGAACTAATAAAAACATTATTGTATCCTTCCAACAGTATAATGTCAATGTAAAACACCTTTTTCCTCAATTCCTTGATCGCCTGCATTTCTCACAGGATCGGGCACATTGAATATAAAGCTTGGGATCATTTTTTACCATCCCGCTTACAATTACTTCACAAGCACCATTAAACCGTAAATGGTCGCTATTCGGATCTTCTCGTTCAAACATATTACTATTTACTTCATCCTTCGTTTCTTGTTACATATCTTTATATGCTTAACAATTGTAGTCTCTATTTTAAAGGGCTTTTGGTTCATTAGTGTATGTGCTCTTCTGTCGGGTATTATCATTGTTAATTTTAGCAATGTAATCCTCTTCACAATTGCTTGATTACTACAATTAATCGCAATTGAATGGAATTCATTGGACTTCCTTCTTTGACTGTTTCAACACACTGGCTTTATCCATTTGTGTCGTTTAACAATGGATATGTATAATTTTCTTTTATGTAAGTTTTAAAGAATAACCTTGTTTATTACTAAAACGAAGTCCATGTCCTTATAGATAATGTTGGCGTTCAATTTTTTTGTCGTGATTTATTTTTTAGAAAATATACATGAGATTTGGACATTGCAATATTTTTGTGGTGAAATTTTAAGATAATACACGAGTAATTATTGTTTAATTTACAATTTTTGTTCATTTTGCAATCAGAATACTTTAAATTTCTGTCAAAATCAGGCAAACATAATTATCTTCCTGTTTGACTATAGACAAAAGGTAACCTACTTATTTATTTTTTACCTATGTGATCGTATTGATCGTAACGGTTTAGCGAACTCGGTTGTTTTCGGAATCATTCAAAATTCTTAATTTAGCGAAGATGTGTCACAACTTATTTACGCTGTGATAGTTTTTCGGAAAAATAATCACAATCGCAGAGGTGTACGATGGCTTGTCCTCAAAAACCCTGTCCATAGCGACTGGTTCTCCGAAGCGGCAGGAAGCGCGAACTATGCTGCTTAGCTCCATCCTCTGCATTAGTAATGCGGTGATGAAATTCAGTTAGCGCTCCAGTCGTAAGTACGTGCAAGTCTAGATATACTACATAGAGTAGGTGGGAGTAAGATTTGAATGGCATTTTTGATGGCTACCACACATAACGGAAGGTTTTTGAATGCTACTTGCGTAGATATATTTGGCTGTTTTTGGATACATAGTGGGTAGTGGGACCATTCAATTTAACGCTTGTCCATGGCAGATTTCTCTATCTCATGTCGGCAGAAAAGTAAGCCAATTTCATGTTGATATGTATATTGATTACGTGATAAGATACCAATTACCTAACTTAGGTGCAAGAAAATTCTATGACAGGACCTACCCTTGATTTCATGTTATTATCGCATTGGTAATTACTACATTTAGCGCCCCGGACTACGTATAGTACGTATGTGCAAGGCTAGGTCCATTATTCTTCATGTTCTAAGGGAGACTCTTGTACACACACAAATAGACCTAATTGACTGTCGTAAATTCCGTATCAGACCCGCACATTTTACAAACAAAACCGTAATCGTAAAGTCTCTGTCACCAGGTAAGTACTTCCATGTTGCCCTAAGGAGGCAGAGTAAAGGGTATGGCGGTCTCTCGAGTCGGGGTCAATAATGCTTGCTCTTGGTCTTGTCTTGACCATACAAAAACAACAGCTTGCAACGAATAAGTGGTGGTAATACTATTAACTGACAAAACCTTATTGTAAAAATAATAAGTCCTAATGGCCAGTTAGAGTGTGCTCCAAGCGTTTTTATTTTATGAATTTTTGTAGTCTTGACCCAAATAAATAGTTGATGTGATTGGGAGTTTACATTATATGATTAAGCTTATGTGTTACGTAATAAGTAACTAGGTACAGTCCTACTAAGACTTGTGCCAGCGTATGTCTACTAAGATATTTATGATTGAAGATCTAGGTAGATAGGATTTAGCTACAAGCCACGTCATAATATTGTTATCTATTGTTTATGATCGTAAGAAACACAAATTACTCAGCTCTTAGATGCAGAAGGATGTAATTTTATTGTTGTCACTACATCTAAAAAGAACAGTCGAGTTTAAAGATAGGATTACGCTTTGGCACCTTACTTATTAAGGTGAAAGTTGTTGGTACACCTTAGGTATATAGTTCTTAAATGACAGATTTTTAAACATGGATCTTCTACGTAATTGCTTAATGTCTAAGTTTTATTTAATTAAAATTTGTTGGTGATCAACTTAACCTCCTAAACCCCAGATTATTTTTCAGAATTTGAAATTGAAACCTTTTTAATTCCATTAGTTCTAAATTCGATTATATTAAGTATTTTTAAAGGACATCGTGACTAAGGAAGTGTGTAGTTTACATTCGTTACAATGTATGTGATTTGATTTCAATTTTACAGTAGAATGAAATCAAGGGTACCAACTATGAGGTATCAATCTGATCTACATCTTATCTTTTAATCATGTCAAGATACTCGTATTAACACCAAAAACTGGGTTCAGAACCCGTCTGCCAGATTATAATGCTTTTTATGCTTTTATAATCAAAAACAGGCCAGACCGGTCCACCTCAATGTTACAGTTCAATCACTTGATCAAGTTATCAAATACGTCACTGTCATTGTTTAATTGTAACTGCATTGAATCACTGTCGACTGCGTCGGTTATTATGCTAATAGGTAGCCCGGTTGTGTATGTGTGATGTGCCGCAACTTCTAAAGGATGACTTCATTTTACATGTAGGTATTCTAATATTAACATATTTATCTGGTCGTTCCCTGATGGCTGAGGATCATTAACAGCATCAAGATCGGGGGTCTACCGACACGCGTAGTAGTAGGACCTGATTCTATCGTATAATCGGTTTCATATGTGTATTGTGTGTGGTGTTCTAAAATCATCGGTTCAAACCTCGGAAATCGTTTTTGAATAAATGCAATAAGGTGACTAAAAAGTCGGTCAGGATTCTTATCATAGGTACACAACTACACAGACAAGCCGTTAAGACGAAAATTATTTCTTAAATTAAAACCCTTGACTCGTAATAAGGTAGGTACAACATTACAAATGTCTAGGTAAGTATGGAATCTGTCAATAACTTCTAATAGTGATGTATATTGGTCGTTTTGTCGTTTATTAAGACTTTAGACACATTCTTCATTCTTACCGCGAACTTCTTCGTTCGATCGTTCGTCTGTTATCTAAGGATAACGAAATTTAGATTTCGATGTTCGCGGTAGGCTTTCAGATCCTTGGACATCGGATCAGACGATATTTTAAATAAAAATTTCCTCGTAATGAGCACGAATGTGCACTACGGTATCGGTGTGTAAGGTTACGTACGAACGTGCGCGGGCGCTGCTGCAAGTATACCATTCACGATTAGGTACTTATCAGAAAAGCTATAGTTTACCTTTGTTCTAATTTGTTAATTACACTTCCGTCAATAGCCAATTGTTGCAACAATATACATTGTACTTATTGTATGTTAGGCGGAATCTGAGCAATGCATTGTTAAGTATATAAATTCGAATATTTTGAAAACACCGACAATGTTACACGTGATTGAGCATGTAAATGTAACACATGTAACAATGTCTTTCCTATCAAACATTTTTCAATGATGTTGATATAATAGCATTGTTATAGTTATAGCGTATTCATCAAGTTCTTGTAATTTAAAAGGAATACATTGACAAATTGTGACCGTGGCGTGGCGCTTATTTCACCAATTTGCAGGGGCGTCGTAGCTAGAGGATATTGCGCCCGGGGCAGTCACCAAATTTGCGCCTCCTGACGACTGACAAAAGTTTCCCTGCTGCTGTCTTTTGCCCATTTTGGCGCCCTCCCCCCCCCCCTTGGATGGCGCCCGGTGCACTTGCCCCCTCTGCCCACCCCCCTAGTTACGCTACTGCCAATTTGACAATTGACACCTCACACAGTCAATTTCCTATTAACATTTCTGGGTCGGTAAGTAACGACGGTTATACGCAGCGTTAATGCTTACTTGCTGAACCAGCAATGTACGGTGAGTTGTCAATATCAGCCGACAATTCTCAGCGTGGTGAATTAGGGGCCTGGTTACATGGCCATAACGACACCTAAGCACCTACCACGATAAAACCAGTCAAGTCATACACTATGTATAACATAACTATATTTCTTTCCAAACTGGGGATAAAATAAAACAGACAATTTCTTCTAATAAAGAAAAACAAAACAATCGTAATCGGTTGCAATAATTTACAAGCCACTATCAAAACACATTCCCGCAATTAATTACAACAATACCGACAACGCTACGCAAATTCTAACTGAATTTCCACACTTAAGCAAAATAATCTTTATTGCCCTTGTAATACAAGCGCTAATGCGTTATCATTCGATCACATTCCTGCGGCGAAAGCAATCCTTTCCCAACATTCAGCACTACTAATATCTAATATAACTGGACCCTGAAATTATTAACGACTGTATGTTACCAAAGGTCAGGCATAGACTGGACTATTGTTTCATACTCTTGTAACTCCAGCGTAACTCGACCTCTGCATTCGTAGCAAGTATACGCAAGTAAAGGTCCTATATACACTGGTGTTAAAGGTGCGAACAGCGTGGATCCTTGAACGATATGCGCGTGAGCAGGCTGTGCGATTACGCGTACTTTATGGCTTCCTCTCACTGACGCAATGGGGAAGATTGTATTTTTGCAAAATTACATTTCTTACGTGAAAGCACAATATTACATTGAGTGACGACATGAAATCAAGTACTTATGTAAGTACTTAATGCAATAAAATTGTATAGTGTTATTCATAAAAGTCTGTCAAATCTTTGATAATGATAATCGTTTGTCCCTATCTGTCATTTCGATATTTCTGGTTGTTAGAAAGAGATACAATTTAACAGAGGTTTGTATGAGGTTGCTGAGTTTTATGAATACTTAAGGGATGACAACTCGCTTTTGACACCACGGAAGATGCAGGTGTCCATAGGATGCGATAGCAGCATTGGCAGCTGGCAGCTTGGTATAAAATAACGTGATATTAAATGGAAAATAGTCCTCAATCCCGCTATGTGTGAATTTTTTAGTTATTAACCTCATTCGCTTGTAACTTGCTTCGACTCGGTTCTGCATGAGATCATGCTATATGCTAATGACAATGTCGTGCGCGTCCCGTTAAGGGTCCTTCCCAATTACAAGGGTAACGGTGCGCAGTCCGCGGGCGCGGTAAAGCTGGGTATAGACTTGCGAGAAAACACGTTTATGGTATAGCCACACTGGCGTAGAATCCAACACCCTCAAAATATATGATATATATGTATGGGGTCCAATACATTCCACGACTCTTCTCTATCCGAATAGACTCTAACAGTAATAACGTTTATTGCAAACCACTGGTTCATACAATAAATAGTAGCTTTACTACCTATAAGCGTCCTTAATTTACTGTTACCGCTTACCATCAAGCGGAATGACTGTCAGTTCGTTTTGTGACAAGGCGCATCAAAGTAATTAATAAACAAATATGCCTACATGCACTTGAATAATAATACGGACCTTTCCTCTTCAATCTGTTTAAAAACAAGTAATTAAGCAGCGTTCATCTTCGTCTTTTTATAAATCATTAAAGTACTCGATAACCTCCTTAAAATAGTTTTAATTTTAACTGCCCTAAAAAGTTCTAGCTTTAGCAGTATCTCGGTTAACCATTCGTTTGTTTATTAACTATTACTTTGTTTATTTTACGGCCATGGCCGATGCTCACGCAGAGAGAGCGTATAAAATCGTTTGAATGGTCAATTATGCCACAATATAAAGATTTTATTATAGGATAAAATAGATTTAAATGTTTAGAAAGCGAAAATTTGACTTTTATAGCTTTAGATTAAATATGAAAATGTAACTACCTATTTTTTAGAATTAAAAAAAACCGTTCCGTACTTTTTAGTATTTGTTGCTATAGCTGCAACAGGAATACATCATCTGAAAATTTCAACTGTCTAGCTATTACGGTTCATAAGATACAGCCTGGTGACATACAGACGGACAGACAGACAGACGAAAAGACGGACAGTGGAGTCTTAGTAATAGGGTCCCGTTTTTACCCTTTAGGTACGGAACCCTAAAAAACATCAAAGTTTTGGAATTGAATTTACTATCTGTTGCAGTATTTAGCGTTATACCAGCTTTATGATTTGAAACATGTTTTCTCTTTTTTGTATCAAACAGGTCGCATCGTCGTTATCACTACCACCTTATAAAACAAAGTCCCCCGCTGAGTCTGTCTGTCTGTCTGTATGTATGTATGTTCGCGTTAAACTCAAAAACTACTAAACGGATTTTCATGAGATTTTCACCTAGGACAAGAGTGATTCTCGAGGACGGTTTGTGCAAGGCCGGGGCGGTTCGCTAGTTTTTTGTGAGAGAAATATCAAACTACCTAAACCTCTAAGTATTAGATTTAAATTCAGAAGTTCCATTAGCAACAGTTAATAACTTAACTGAACCATATAAGGGCTCCCTGTGTATTTGAACCACTTTTGGTAATTCACTTTGAACAAGCAAAAAACTTGTAAGCTCAGGTAACAAGGGACCACCGGGCTCGAAAAAAACAGGGCAAGAGGTTCTTAATGGTACTATTGTGTTGACACTGTTAAGCATGATAAGGCTCACAAAAACTGTGGTTGGGAAATATAGCTTTTAGGGAGTTCATTAGTCAAATATATATATACAAAAGAAAGAAAGTTTTACAATGGGAATGTAAAAAGCAGAGCGCACTGTGCATGTATGAGCAATTTGAGAGAGAATTTTAAGTACCGATCTTCTCCCTTATCTTTTAAAGGTGGCCAAACCAGCAGACACGATGTGCTTTGGTCTCACCTAAAATATTCGGCTTGGTTACTCGTATTATAAAGGCTTGTTTTATTTCGGAATTTTTTCGGATCCTCCAATTGCCACCGTCTCTGAGTGGGTCCCAGAATATTCCTTGACATCTTACATTCTGTGACTCTATTTCAAATATCACGACTGATCTTCTAAATCGAACTGTTCAAGTACTTTCTTTTAACTTAAACTATGCAAACATTTTATTGTGCAAAATATTTAAGAACTATAAAGAAGCTGCATTGTTAATGGACGCTAAGCAAGTGAAACTGGTGATGAATAAGTACCTAAAGTCAAACCTAGGAAAGTCTGCAGAGATTTTGACAGCACACGAAGTGCAGGTGTTATTTTAAACGTCAAACATATGAAATTATGACGTATAAATAACACTGACACTTTCTCTTTCAAAATCTCTGCAGACTTTTCTTCGTCTAACTAATCATATTTTAAAATTATCATATAGAAGTATATTTAGTCTAAATTGTCGGCTCTTGTCAATGATCATGTGTAGACCAAAGAGCCTTGGACCATGCCATAGGCATCTTGGATATAGCTTTCTGCTGCAGACTATGCTTATATTTTCCCATCAATCTCCCTACTTAAATCAAACTACAATCACTCCTACCAATGAAAACACAATTCTCCCCATATATAGACAAACCGGCCCAATAATGAGATCTTGGCAATATGGCGGCGGTATTATTAGATCACCGTCACCCAATACTACGGTAGGAAGAAAACCAATTTGTCTGTCTGTCACCACGTTATATATGGGGTTTGGTTTTCAGGAATTGTGGATAAAGACTTGACTATTTTCGGAAGTAATTTAGGGTTGATGAGTAAAGCGACGTATTTAGTTCACTGATGCAGCACTCCATCCAACCAAACTTATCATCTTTCATTAGGTCTAGAAATCTGAAACACATAGGTAAGTAAGATCTGTATAAATGTTGCACCCCAAAGCAGAGGTACTCGTATGAACGGCCCGGTATATACGGCTCAAAGTAATGTTAGCGAAACATGGATATTTTAATTATGAAAGGATTACCTTCGACCGCAGGGGACCGTTACTTTATTCCTCAAAATTTTGGTTTTTATATGTATCATATAACATTACACTTAAAAGTAGATAAATGGGAAATAGATGGCATTATTGGCATTGTAATTATACCAACAGACCTTGGACCAGAATCAAGAACAATTGTACCAACCAGATAATCGTAACCTGATAACTGTTTTTAACAATTTAGCTACTCTGTTCTTGGGCAAGGTTGAATGAATTGTCCAATTCAGTTCAATGTCCGCATTTATGTTTGTTGAAGAAACAAAACTAAATCGTTAACTTTAAAGGCCATAAAACTACTGTTACCCATAACATTACTGGCTGAATGATCACCAGATGTTCCTTCACATAAAAAAGAAGAAAGTTCGAATCGTTGAGTGAAGAACTTCGACCTTGAACGTGACAAAACGACAGGATTCGAAATTTAAAAACATATTAAATTTAGAATTGAGTTCCCGCGGCGCTTTGCTAACGGCCGGTTTAAATATAGAACGTTCTATTCCCGCGCGGAGTGAACTCCCGGCCGATGGCTTCTTATTGTTTTCGCCAGCATGTTAAGGGCTATAATGTCCTGTATTAGCGAAAGGTCTTTTAGTACCGTGTTTTTATTATAGTTTGTCAAAGGACTGTCTCTTTTCAAACATAGACAGAGATAATCATACTATCTTCGTCTTACACTAGTACCTACTAGCACCAAAAAACAGGATGAGTGTAATTTTTTTAGTTCTTATTTACTGCCAATTTGGTTTGACCAACTATATTAAAGCTCTCTGTTTTATCACGATAGCAAGAACAAGGGTAGAATATTCTCCTCATTATATAGTTTGTCAAAGGACTGTCTCATTTCAAACATAGACAGAGAGTATTATACTATCTTTGTCTTACACTAGTACTAGCACCCAAAAGAAAAAGATGAGTTTAGTTTTTTTTACTGACAAGATTTGCTTGACCAACTAATATTATATAGTTTGTCAAAGGACTGTCTCATTTCAAACATAGACAGAGAGAATCATACTATCTTTATCTTACACTAGTACTAGCACCCGAAAGAAAAGGATGAGTATAGTTTAATTTTGTTCTTATTTACTGCCAATTTGGTTTGACCAACTATAGTTAAGTGTGTAGTAGCGAGTTCATTACCTTTCCATAATTTTCATCTTAAGTATTTTTAATTTGCATTCCTCTCTTTGTGTGCGATTGTGGTGCGATTTATACTCGGACAGATAAAGCCGTTTTGGCATTGTTTTACATTTTTAACGGAGATTTTAATTCTTAAATATGGCAAACCGGCCTTGTTAAGTGAGGTCTACCCTGATAGCTTTGATTACTTTTAGATCATAAAGTTAATCGAAATTACCAGTACCTACTTACATATCAGGATTTTGACTTTTTTTTTAATATTACGGAGACGGATGAATAAACAAACATTGCGGCATTTTTTCGATCGATAGAATTCGTTGCTCGTACGTAGACGATAAAGCCTGACCAGTAATATATGATCATTGTCAAGAGGGCGCTGTTGTTGTGCATGTATAGGGTGACAGTTCAGTATAGTATGAAAAAATTAGTTCCAGTGAAATTCCGCAACATGGCGCGTCATCATATATTCCTGGTCAGGCTTTAATTATCTAAAATCGCATACCATTTCTTGCGTCGTCTCAGCTCTGGCTTGCCTTCATTGGCCGTCCAGAGGGGAGTCGTAAGAACTATATGCTCCAGGGGTGGAAGTGTTAAAGGGCATAACGCCGCGAGTAACTTCGGAGAATGCGCAGCACACCTCTCGACACCCCTGAGCCGCCCACGCCGGTGTTGCGCCTGGCTGTCTTTACGATGGCGCATCAGGTGCCCATCTAACGAGTGGCGAGTCACCGCCTGCCTCGATAGCACTGTATAGCACAATGTTATGGCAGGTGTCCGAAACTCTTAGCAATAGCCCAGTCTTATATTCCACCCAAATTTAAGCCATAGACCAGGACTCTTTCCACTTTTCTATAATAGCTCCCAATGCCTGCTGAAACCGGTTTACGGGTATCTATTTATGTACCCGTGAATGGGTTCCAGCAGGCGTTCTACATGACATCAAAACTCTCCAAACGGCCTCTACGTGTTGGATCTATATCCCCACGCACGCCTTATAAATGACCGGGCCTGAAAACCCGAGAGTTTATAACGGAGATACAAAAAATAATAATAATAAAATGTTTTATTGCAGGCATTAATAGGTATACCTACGTTTGAACAGCCATGACTGTGCCTTAACCCCCGGTGCTCTATTTGTTTATGGTGTTCAGAGTTGTTATGACGGTTGTGTTTGCGTCAGTGGCTTTTATTTCTTGCGTACCATAGACACCGATATCCGTTTTCTAAATTCAAATATAAAGTCGTCGTCAATAGAACTTGCAAATAATATAAACAAACATGACAGATTTTGTTAGCGTTTGACACATAACCTAACATTTTTACGAAGGTTATTTTACCTGAAATATTAATAATTAACATTTAATTTAACTAAAAAATTATATAAATAAAATATTTAAGTATATGAAGGCTACGCGGAAAGAACATGAGATTTTCATCTCAAAATGTAGAGCTCTTAATGAACTATTAGTTATATTTTTTGCTACCATTAGTTAAAAATGACCTGGTCACGGAATTACCATATATTTTGACATTATTCCAAATTTTAAAACCGCGATTACTCAAAATGTGACTAAAGTGACTAGACTAAACATGTTCTTTCCGTGTACCCTTCATACCTATATAGACAGTTGATAAGGTAATGGTTGTCCTTTTAAAGAGCGAGTTTACGAAGTAATGAAGATGAAATGGTATGTTTACATTATTTGCAAGTTCTATTGACGGCAACTAAAACTATTACTGGTTTGCGTTCGTCTACCTGAGCGTGCTAAATACCTGGATATTTTTAGATCTAGGAAATTCCAAGCCTTCCTGTGATGCTTCATTTGTACCTACTAATGAGTAATGACGTAGGTGCACAGGAGTGTTTAGGTAATAGATAATACTGGATTAAAACCCATTAGTTGGTCAAGCAAATCTTGTCATTAGAAAAAGGCGCGAAATTCAAATTTTCTATGGGGCGATATCCCTTCGCGCCTACATTTCTTAAATTTCCCGCCTTTTTCTACTGACAAGATTTGCTTTACTAACTACCTATATAGTAGTTTTCTTATAGACGTTACAAATTTGAAATTTACGAATGAACTTGCAGGTTGCAGAGTACATACTATTTACTTAAAGCCTGACCAGGAATATATGATCACGCGCCATGTTGCGGAATTTTACTGGAACTAATTTTTTCATACTATACTGAACTGTCACCCTATACATGAGAATGAACAGCGCCCTCTTGACAATGATCATATATTACTGGTCAAGCTTTAGCTAAGAAATTTTACTAATTCTGTCAACTTATATTTTATTGTTCATGAACATTTAACATAATTGTCATTGTCCATAGGTTTAATTGTTGAATGCGTTTTGAAAACTGTAAACACCTACACGCAAGAGGATTTTGAGCTTAGTGATGTACCTGTAGAGTTGTGCCGTTCCCGGTAACATTCCCCATTTTGCATGGGAAATGTTACCGAGCGAGAAATTTCCCCATACAAAATGGGGAATGTTACCGGGAAAGGCACAACTCTATGTACCTGTAATAAGTAAATGTTAGAATATGTAAATATTATCAGTATTGTAATCTCACTATGTAAATACGATTGTAATGTTATCTTGACAATCAATCAATCTGAAGGTACCTTTTGAATTAGGGTTACTTCGCTATAGAGTTTTATTTTATGATATAGGTAGGAGGCAGACGGATCGCCTGATTGTAAGCAATTACAGACACTAAAACGAATTTACCTAAAACATTTTTATGAATTAAAGTTAATTGCGTAATTAAATTACTTGCATTAGTATGACCTCAGGGCCTTACTTCTCTAAAAAAAATTTAAGCCTTCAGCTGAGAATAAAAGCTTCCCATATGAGGATTTGATAAGTGTATTTACACATCGGAAAAATATCGTAACACAAATATTTATATTCCAATTTCATTTTCATCCTTATTAATTTTACAAACATATAAATCTCAGAACAAACACGAAGCTTGTTTACACAACGATACTTAGCCCTGTCAAAACAGTCGGTCCGGTTTCCTTTTGACATTATATCTTGACATCTGCCAAATGTGAACAAGCATCAGCTGTGTTGTTTATTTTTAGGGTTCTATAGCCAAAATGGCAAAACGGAACCCGTCTAGTTTCGTTAAGTTTCAAAAACAGTTTCCGAGTAAATTTCATAAATAATTCATAAAGTAGAGCTCTACTTTAAATTTTAACTTTTTAAAGATTTGGAATGACGGTATATTTGGTGGTTAATATATAGGTAGTTTTGTAGTAAAATTATTAAAAATAAAAAAAATAGAGTTTCAGCACTCGTAGAACTCTACATATTTTTTTCTGAAAATGTCATTTACATACCTTTATGAACATCTGGACTAAATTAGTTACGTAAAATTAGCACTGTTTTTGAGGTACAACAGAAAAACTGCCTCTATAACAGTACTTAGGTATAGTATATTTTATATGTTTATAAGCTGTTTATAAGCTAAATTAAAATGAAATTGATTTATTTGTGGATCACGGCACGGAACCCCTCTTCGTGCGTGGTTCATCACGCACTTGTTTTTTATTTATAGGTAAATATAGGAAATCGTTTTCATTGCTAGCTTTAGACGAGGACTATGTTTTATCGTCATAACATTTTTTTATTCGAAATATCCTCTTATCACAATTAAAAACCGCTTATCTACATTGACAAAAAAGTCACGTGATAGGAGATATACAGCAGTTAGTAAAAATATAATCTTATTTGTTTTTACATATGTATTATCTGCTGAGCTTTTAGTTTTGTTTGTTTTAAAATAAATGACCTAAAAGAATGAACGAAAAAAGAATGTCAAAAAACTGTTCAATACTCAAACCATTCAGTTATTTTTATTTCCTTTGTTTTTTTAATTTTAGGTTATTTCCTTTATAATTTATCTTGTTTATTTTCTTTAAAGGTAATAACAGTTTAAAATCAACTGTAACTATGTGCGCGAACGAACTGTGAAGCAAAATTTGGAAACGCGAATTTGAAAAAAGAATGTCAGCGGTGTATTGAGGCGTGCAGTGTGTAACAGGCCTAAAAATTCCAGACTACGCGCCGACGGACGGTCAAATGGGTACGTTTTTTTAGCTTATGTGAACTAGCCCTACAGAATGCTAAGCGTAGTACAGATGATTAAAAAATAAATATCACAGGTATTTGTCGCATGACGAAATTATATTATTTGCGCCACATTTGCCCATTTTTTTGCTTGTGGCTTGTAGAAAACATGAGCGACAAATGACATAATAAATTATAGGTTCCACTTTGGATATCTTAAATTATGACGTGACGTGAAAAGGCGAACAATTCTCCATGAAATAAACACAATGTGGATGTGTATTTAGTGTAGATACATTGGGGTTGTATGCTATATGGACTTCAATATGAAATGCTATGCAATTCCTACCCATACCAAAATATAGTAGTTACTTATGTTTTTTATCAGAATACTGAAAACTACTTATAGTATATGTGAACTTTTACTGAACATTAAACCGAATATAATAATATGTCTCGAAAGTGAATAAGTACGAGATTTTCACGCATAGACGCCGTGTGAACGATTTTCAACGTTTCCATATAAATGTTGTTGTCACTACGACATTCGATAAAATCTCGTATACGGTATACGAGAAAAATTACGCCGTGTGAACGTAGCCTAATTGCTCGTGATATAATTGTACCACGTTTTTGTTATTTTCATTGTCTATTCTCCCAGCCATCCCAGAAAGGGAGACGCCATCCAAATTGGGCTAGACAGCTTGTCTCAAGAAACCTGACCTTAAGTCTAGTTTTTCCTTAGGTCTAGTCTTGGAATTTAGCTCCTATATTTCCAAGCGAAGGCGAGAGTATCTCAGTTTAACCAGTAAAAATAGATCTCTGATAGATTGCAGTTTTATGAATCTTTAGGTACGGGTTCGAATCCTGTAGTGTAGTCCCACAGTAAGCGCAATAAGCTTGTGTTGTGGGTACTAAACGACGATATATACGTGACGTTTTCAACCAAATTAAAAGGTACCACATTGTCGATAAGGTTGATTTCTAACGGAACAACTATGTGTGATAAAGACACAAATAAATACCCTTACCCTATTTTTTTTACTCCATATTGTCAAACTTCGTCTTATAAAAATACACCTAAAATTTATAGGAATTAAGTCCATTTCTGCATGATTATCGTAAGAAGTGCTGTCTGGACGATTGTCATTTGTTTTTATTGTGAGTACATGCATTTTGAACTTAGCGTAACTTATGAATAAAGTTCATATTTAATTGTGTGACTGAAGCGTTACAGAAGCTTTTATCGTCCATTGTGATCTTGGTTCGTGAGTTGAATAAAATTAGGGTTTTTTTTTGTGTTTTCTTAAGGAAAGGGTTTTTATAGTGTGTTTGGGACAATAAGGCTAAATTGTGTGATGGATGGAAACCAGAACATTGGGGTTACTCGACATGTTTATTTTTTACGCTCGGTCCACGTTGAGAGTTGGTACATTTTCACGGTTGTTGAGACATTTATAAGCGGAATAACTCGCTCGGCTTCTGACACTTGAGAAAATACCTAAAACTATTGTTTTGATTTCATTTAAACTATACAGGCTGATTCAGAAGACGTGAACAGGACCAACCCCATACACTCAGTAGTTGTTGTTAGTTATTCGCTTACCGTCGTATTACTTCTATTTAAGTGAAACAACCAAACCTTTTCCCCGGTTTTAACTTTTTGTTAAGTAAAAGTTTAATTCTCTACTATAAGGCAATGGTCCCCCTACGACACCTAATTATTAAAGATTAAACCTCACACTTGTGAGATACGATGTTCAAAAGTAACCAGACTAATGACATTCAATTTGAAACTCTTCACGAATTTAAGCAAACGTATCGATACTTGACGGAAGTATTCTTAATTATACTTAAGTGACAATATGTTAGTTGCATTTGCCCCATATTTGCAATTGCACTGGCTGAGCTTATTAGGGTCGTTATGCGTAGGGCATACAGTAGATAATTATTCAATAAACATACGATTATTCAAATAGTATGTGAGCTGTAGACCTCGCGATGCCTCCGTAATTTTGAAAGAATTCAAAAAACCGAATGAAAAAATAAATTCTATGTACAACCTGCTCACCACACGAGAATAGGTTAATAGGAAATATTTTTTTTCCTAAGCATAAACGGAGACCTTCGCTTCCGCTCGATTAATAATAAACAAAATTAACTCATATTTCGATACATCAATAAACACTTATAGATTGAATGAAAGTGTAAGTTCAAGTTATTTTATTCTCAGTCACGGCTAGTTCAACTCCATTATTCCATTTACACGGCACTTAGCAATGAATTGGAACATCAGATGGATATATTTGGCGTCACATCCGGTTTCAAATGGACCGGAAAGAGGGTTATACCTGTGACATCCGGTTTGCTAGTTATGGATACTGGGACAATACGACTTGGGAAAGAGGAAAATCGATTTATAACCATCGTTTGTGTGTTTATTTTGTTTGTAGGTATTTATAATCGAATTAAAATTGTTATAACAAAGTCCTATATTATCGATATTGCACTTCGCAAGGTGCCGAAATTACCCGAAAAGTTGGAAAGTTTTCAAACATTTCTGGAAAATTTCACAAGAAAAATACAATGTTACGAAATGATAAGTTTGATTTCCTTCACAAAATTATGAAAAGTTTCCAAAATTACTACCTGTGGAATTTTTTTGTCGTCACATCAGTAGTTACTATAACAATATTTAAGAGTATAAAAACAAAAAGCTTTTGTAATTTATAAACACTCCAAACAGGTCATTAGTAAAGTCAAACCAAGGAAAGTCTGCAGAGATTTTGACAGCACACGGAGTGCAGGTGTTATTTTAAACGTCAAACTTCTATGAAATTATGACGTATAAATAACACTCACAGCTCACAGCGTATGTTGTCAAAATCTCTGCAGATTTTTCTTGGACTAACTTTAGGTATTTTAATGTAGTGTTTCTGCTGAGGAAAATCATCTGAACTCTTACCATTGCCATGCATGCCGAGCGATTTGCATTTATCTCCTAAGCTTTTCATAAGCTCCGCAACATGCATGTGATATTCAATGAGTTGTTAACGTTTTTAGTCTATGGCGATCCTGTGGCTTTGAGCTGGCCGTATTTCGGTTTATCACATTTAATCAAAAATAAGTAAGTAGTAGCAATTAAGTATGTCTACGGAACGGACGGAACTCTAAGGACTTTTCCGCGGTTTGCCATTTCTGTATTTTTTTGTAATGGCCAAATATGGCTTTATAGTGTCGTTGTTGACAAGAATTGCCAAAAAGGTCAACTCCGTTTTTGGTGACCGTCTAAAATATGGCATGTCAATTGTAACAGCGTTGGTTGGGGTCAAATTACAACTTCGTTTTCGGAAAATTAAAAAAACAAATATTAAATAATTTGACGGTTTAGATTAGACTCACTTGTTTTAGTCCCTCGCGCGACATGTTTCGGAGAGCCTATTAGGTTAATGTTAGTATGTCTCACAACAGTTTAAATTCGAAAATAAGTATTATTTATTATTTAAAAACAAGTTAGGTATTAAAAGATTCACTCTCAACTTAGGATATTAAATATTAGGTTCAGGTAATTTAATGTACCTACGTGCAGTTAACACAAACAACAAGACAAATTTGATATCCTATAATTATGTAAACAAAGATTGAGTCCAATGTAACATCAGACATCACAATAGGTATAAACATACTTGCACTTGCTTGCTTGCTTGTACTTTGTTGCTAGGCAGAGTGATGGCAGGTGGACTAAAATGTTAACGGAATGGTGGCCGCTTTCAAATGAAAGAAGCCCCTGGCGTCCGTTGGCTCGTTGGGTGGACGACATCCGGAAGATTGCGGGTCACTTCTGGATGAGATTAGCTTAGGACCGGGACAAGTGGCGTACTGGAAGAGAGGCCTATGCTCAGCAGTGGGCGATAAAGGGCTGATATGATGATGATGATGATGATAATCATACTTATTAAGCTATAATGTTCTGTTTTTACTGTGGCTACAGTTTCGTTATGCACCACTAGTAAACATTTTAATATTCACTAGAAAAATACAAGTGTCTACAAAGTGAAAGTGTTTCTTTGGATACAGGTTAAGCGCCCTTCATCTCCAAAGGGACAATAATATGTAAACACTTATATACGCACGTGTCCGCTTATTATCTCAATTCTAAAAAGTAACATGTGTGGTGTAAAATACAAGTGTTTTACGCGTTTTTAAAGTAGGTACAGATGTTATTTAACACCTCCCATAGTAAGTAGGCCGTTTCGCGCGAAGTGATACGTCAATATGTTTTAAAAAGGTGTTAAAGAGATGTGAAGGTTGGGTTGCCACCTTTTTTCTATACACACATAGTACTTTTTTCAAAATATTGAAAAAAATATAGTATTTACTGGGAAAAATTAATAAAAAATAGGACGCCGATTTGAGGCGAATTAAAAATCCAATTCGCAATCGCATACGATGTGATATCGGTGACATTTGTATAACTCTTTCTTGAGTTATGAGAATATAGTATTTTTCGTACTATATTCTTTTTGTATAATATATAGTACAATTGACTAAAATATAGTATAGTATGGGTGGCAACCCTATGTGAAGGATGCATTGCGTTCTACTCGAGTATCTTCAGTCACTATAGAGTTGCAATTTGAGTTATTGTGCCGTTCCCGGTAACATTCCCCATTTCGTATGGGGAAATTTCTCGCTCGGTAACATTCCCCATGCAAAATGGGGAATGTTACCGGGAACGGCACAACTCTAGTTGCAATCAAGTACAGTAGTGCATAATTATTTTCCATGCGTGTCTTGCTATTTCAGTCAGTCTCGTGTCGGTACAAAAAGTACTAACATTGACTGAACTAGCATAACAAATACGAACGTTTCCGGGAAAATACGATGGAAAACAATTATGCAGTACAATAGTATAAAAATATTAACCTCCTTTCTGTGTCAGTTGGTCTAATGGAAGGGTTAGCTGAAGTTTCCTATCTAAAGAACGGTATGTAGGGACAACACCTTTCATTAACAGACTACCATTAAGTAAACAAAAAAAAATTGATTTTAATAGTCGATTGAAACGTGATTCTATAGTAAGTAAATTATAAAAAATAAATCGGAAAAATACGATGTTACAACAATAAGGAACTTTTTTTTCGTTTAACGAAACAAGTAACTCAAAAATAATGTTTAAAAAACAAGACATCCATAGAATCGTAAAGCTTTACACTAAACATAATAGGCTTTAAAATTACAAGTACGGGAATACAATAGACTTTGAACAATAGCAACTTAATAGAAACAAAATTTTACATAATAGGAATGACAAAAAAGGGTTTTCTATAGTACAGGAAAAGTATTTTTTTGTGACCTTTCTAAAGGTCTTGTGGGTCAAATACTTAAGTAATTATAAATACGTTTAGTGAAAGTAACTATCACTTGACGAAAATGGCGTAGGTACATACCTACTGTTCATAATTGTAAAACCAAACGGAAGTTCCGGTACATGGGATCCGGAGGCGAAGCTCCGTAACATCCCTAGTTCGTATACCATCGATATTAATGTCATCGAAGTTATGGGTGTTAGAAGTCTTGTGATTAGTAATAGCCTAACATTGTATGTCCAAATTTACCCAAGGCTAATGAAAACGGCTTAATTTATATTAAATCAAGTAACCCGTTTTCGTCCCTCTTAAGATTTTGAAAAAAATTAAGATACATAAGAAACTTAGGATACTGTGACTTGATCATGTCAAATAAGTCCAAGAAAGTCTTAAAGTATTACATTACTGGCTATAGATGCTTACAAAGCTGACAAATGGCTTTACGGTAAAGTAAGGACGCAAATCACAAAGAATTTCATACTCTGATCCGCCTGTTCTTATCTCTATCGCACGCGCGTATTTTGATGTCCCACCGATGCGGCGGCGGTTAATGGGACTGTGCGAGCGGGAAAGCAATAAGTATAGTTTTGCGCGTGCGATAGAGATAGGAAATGGCGAAGTACGAAATTATTCGTATTTAGTACGAAACTGCAAAAAACTTATTTAAAAACAAACGGTAACCAAACAATTTTTCTAATACATCGCAGTGTCTTTCATCCGATCTATCACACAACTAATCTGTTGGTTTACACAGATAATGTACTTGACCTTTTTCATGGAAATTCTATACCTACATAATTACCCGTTTTCACCACCATAGAGTTTTATAACTCGAGTGGCGCCTGCGCATGATGCTAGTGCAAGGTCAGCAGGTGCCCGGTGGGGTCGTTGCAATGGCTTACCATTGTTTCCACGGGCAGAGACGTCACGACATCACATAGAAGTGACTTTATCGAGCTTTTTTCGGTGACTCCGGTTTTGGTTGTTAGAGATGTGATCAACATTTCGTAAAATTGGATGTTCGTTATATATTCGCACATGTCATTAAAAACATCCGCCTTGACTGATATATAATTCACGAAAATGTTTCATTATTGCGCTTATCACTAATCTTTATCGCGCTACAACGCACAGACAGCGACAATGACAAAGACAGCTGTCACTGTCACTAGTCCTGTAGAGGATCTGTTGCCAGAAGTAATAAACGTTACGGTCGTTTAAATGACCCACTTGTTAAATATTGTTGTTAACAGACTATAATACTTGTCACTACTATAATAATATCATGTCTGGGATCAAATGAGGTCGCTTTATCAATTATGCTCATATTACACTAAATTAAAATCTAATAAGATAAAGAGTAGCTGCCTTATCTTTGAAAGTTGATAAAAAACCGGCCAAGTGCGAGTCGGGCTCGCGCACGAAGGGTTCCGTACCATGACGGAAAAAAAACCGGCCAAGTGCGAGTCGGACTCGCGCACCGATGGTTCCGTACTTTTTAGTATTTGTTGTTATAGCGGCAACAGAAATACATCATCTGTGAAAATTCCAACTGTCTAGCTATCACGGTTGATGAGATACAGCCTGGTGACAGACAGACAGACGGACGGACAGACGGACACAGGAGTCTTAGTAATAGGGTCCCGTTTTTACCCTTTGGGTACGGAACCCTAAAAACGACAGAAAAATCGCGTTTGTTGTATGGGAGCCCCACTTAAATTATTTATTTTATTCTGTTTTTAGTATTTGTTGTTATAGCGGCAACAGAAATACATCATTCTGTGAAAATTTCAACTGTCTAGCTATCACGGTTTGTGAGATACAGCCTGGTGACAGACGGCGAAGTCTTAGTAATAGGGTCCCGTTTTTACCCTTTGGGTACGGAACCCTAAAAACGCACTTTTCATAAAACTTTATCATGCTATCTTTAACTCTTATGAAATAGTCCGAAGACATTGTGTTGAAGTTTATGTATTGCTTGCATTTAACAAATAAACTGGTATTAAATTAAATAAAACTATGAAAACGGATTATATCGCGTATATTGAATTTATAATACATCCCGACGTTTCGAACCCTTTACAGCGTTCGTGGTCAACGGGTGACAGGAAAAATTACAAAGTGCAAAAATACCCACATACTAAAAATAATGAACAATCATAGACTATAAACTTTAAGGCTGGTTGTACATGCAAAATCGGTTCATAAGGCTAGTTATACACTACAATTATTTTCAAGTAAAGATATATATATCTCTCTCTCTCTTATCTTTTGTTTAAAAATGCGTTTATTGCATTATGCTCTATCAGTGTGGCTGATACAACTTTGTCTAGATGTGTTGAAAAATCATGCATAAAATAGTATCTCTACAAGGTATGTCTTTTCAGTTACGTTACTAAATATTAAAGATTAAGATGTCTTTGCAATGGAGTATTCAAAAAGTATTGTAACGAACTACTGACCTACACATAGATTGTGTGACTTGTGTGCAAAGTGCATGACAGAGGAAAAGCACGCGCCGACAATGCACAGAATAAGAATAATTTGAGTTTTAACCGCCTTAAAAAAAAGGAGGTTCTCAGTTTGACCCGTATGTTTGTATGTATGTATGTATGTATGTTTGTTCGCGATTATTTCGCGTTTGGCTGAACCGATTTTGATGCGGTTTTCAGAAAAGTGTTTGTTACATTCTGGAGAAGGTTTTAGTATACACAGAGCTGAGCTGATGCTGAACCCTGGCTGTACCTAGTGGAACGCAGGTTGTATAAAAAATACTAGTCTAGAAACTTTCTAAAATAAAAATCTAAATGTCAAAAAATACGGATTACCTAATATAGGTATTCATTGAATATATGAGGTCCCAGTCCCTAGCCACTTTCATATTGATTGTCTTGTCACTGTGACAAGGTACAAGGTACAAAATGGAGACGCGCATTTTTAAAGTCATCGAACTCCCTTTGTCCAGCCTTAACGTCTGCTTTATTCGCGATACACGCCATATTTTACACGGACACGACACAATAACTGACGGTTTAACGCACTTCTCATTAGCACTGTTTAATAGCACTGTTTATTGCTCACTATAAATTATTGGAAAAGCGGCGGTGGCCGAGTAGATCTGACGTCCGACTTTCAATCCGGAGGTCGCGGGTTTTAATCCTGGCTCGTACCAATGAGTTTGTCGAAACTTATGTACTTACGGAAATATTATTTGATATTTACCACTAGCTTTTATACATCCGCGAAGGAATTCAAAGGTGTATGTGAAGTCCCCAACCCGCATTGGGCTAGCCTAGCGTGGGGACTATAGCCCAATCCCTCTCGCGCATGAGAGGAGGCCTGTGCCCAGCAGTAGGACGTATAGGCTGAAATATTTACTTATTTTTATTTTTTAAATTATTGATAACTAATATTACCTTTTATCGACATAACCGGCCGATTTACAGTGTTTCAGCAAATACCCGTGAAACGATAAATTCCAATATAGAATGATAAACATCACATAATTCCGTTACAATCGAAATGGAATCAAATAATGTGTTATTATCAAATATTTAGCGGTTTTGCCTCGTGTGAGACGTCCTGAGTAATGACTCAGTAGGAATCACCGGTAACAACTGAACAGTAGGTAACTATGCGTTGCGACTGAGTTACCGCAAAAATTGTGTCACCTTGTCGAATTTTAGTTGCTTTACTAGGATATCGATAAAAAATCCGACGAATCAAGAACCGAACCGAAATTTTGAAGTCAGTTCAAAAATACAGCATCAATCAAATGAATGTTTTTATAATAATGTGATCACTCGATTCCATAATCTGAATTTGATGATGTCATGATTTAGATTCAGTACTTGTGTTAGGTGTAATTGTTATGGTAAACCATTAATTTTTCACCTCAGCAGCTCGAACTGGAGGGACTGGAGTGAGGAAAGTGCTACTTTCGTCACTCCAGGGAGTGAAGAAAGTGCGACTTTCCTCACTCCAGGGAGTGAAACAAAGTACTTAGCTTTTTAATTTAGTGAAGGCCATGAACTGCCACTTCATACTTTGTTTTTTTTTTTTCTCTGAATTATTCTGTGTCTTTCGAAATACATTTTAACCTTTAATATGTTCTCACTACTGAGGTGAAAAATTATGTGTGCAACACGAGAGCAAAGTTATTTTACATCTCGTGTTTTTGAGTCCCTCGCTACGCTCAAGATTCTAACTTAGAATCTTTCGCTTTCTCGGGACTCAAAATAAACACTCGCAAGAAAAACCAACTTTCCTCTCTTGTTGCACAAATAACTAATATATTATCGTACATTTTAACACTTATTTTAGGAAGAAACATATACAGGCATATAGGATGCCCTTTTTATGAGAATTACTGTGTGTGACCAACCTATAGATTCTTATCTCTTGCATTCGTCAATGTCATTCCACGTCATTCTGCGTCATAACACAACGCAATGCACTGATTGCGACTCAAATTTTGAGAACATGTAGGTTTTCCTGTTCACATAAAAACTTTTTACCTCTTCGTCATAGTGCGAACTATTTCTAACCCAGGAAACAGTTGTTTATAAAAAGTGATTCAGGGACTTTTGTTTGGTAAATCAGATGGATAGCAAAGAGTTTACGAGTAGTTATATATCCCTCTTTGTGTTGGACCGTTTGTGGTAAACCCACATCACTGTTTTATTTGTTTTTGTTTGCTAAACGTGTTTAGGTTTTCATCCAACTTAATGACGTAGGGCTTCATACACCTAATTTTTAAGGCGCTTATAATGTTACATTTTGTAGAGTTGTTAGAGTAACAAAACGATTTGTTTTTGCATTTAAGAATATTTATTGTATCGTCTTTATACTTACTCTAATGTAAGAAATGCATACGACAGACACATAAAAATAACCTTTCCAATGTCAGTATCTTAAAATAAAAGACATATGCGGTGACGTTTTTAAAATAAAAAGTCAAACCACAACTATCGAGTTACACGAACCGGCGAACCTGATAGCTTAATTTTCGACACATCCTTCACAGTTAAAATTAAACTTTTCGGCTATAAATTAAAGTTCAATTTGGTTAATCATGACCGCGTCACTTCACACAGCCCGTTAATGTAAATTGACGTTTTTGTGAGATATTTTCAGTGTTGAGTTACTTAGCTTCGACTCTTTACGACACATTTTGGTTTTAAGAAGGGTTACTTTTCCTTATCTTAAATTATAACTTGGAACATGTGGATTTCAATAAAAAAATATTTAGTACTATTATTTTCACATCATATATCTAGCCATGCTTTATTTTTATAAGACAATAATACCGGTCGTAGCATCGATCCTTGGGGGACTCAAACAACAGGTTCAGTTCGTTCAACCCACTCGTAATGATTAGTATCTTGATATGGATTGACAATGTTTAACGAATTAAAATAAACCTAGAAATCACAACATTCAAAACAATGTACAGTTTTATTCGTTTCCGTGCTTTATTCTCTCCATCTAATGGTGTCATATCAGTTGGTTATCAGGTCTACAATGTCTATCAAACTCATAATTCTCTTAGTTCATAATATTATCATCAAAATAAGATCACCAAGTACGGTATCACATCCGCAAGGTTTCAAAGAACCCGATATCTTCGACCCTGACACTGACCACATGTCCCACAACACTGGTAAGACTATCCCAGCATACTCGTAACATAACGGTAGCGTTACAACTTTTTATGGCTCACGCGTACCAAATTAAAGTATCAGGTTTGCTTCATTACTTACAGCTAGATCGTTTGGATATAATTATGATTTCAATTAAGATAACTTGTGAAATATTGTCTTAGCTTAAAGAGAGATTAAAAAAGTGTTTTATAACTAATAATGGAGTAAAATAACATTAAGTGGAAGAAAAGAGTGAAAGTCGAACTTTAATTGAAAAAAAAAAAAAAAAAAAAACAACCCATAAAAACATTTATTTAATCCAATTGATTTAAATTTAACTGTAACCAAATTTAATTTAAGTTTACAGATTCAAATATTACTTTTTTGCTATAATAATAATTAAAGACATGTTGATTATGTAATATGCGTGACATTATCTAATATTACTAATATTACAAAACCGGGAGAAATCATAAAAGTTAACTGACCGGCTTTTAACCAGTGCAGTTGCCTATCACGGTTAATAAATGAGTATCATAACTTTATCAGCTTACTTCGATATGTAAATTTAACCAGTTGCTCTCAGCAGGTATTTAAGATTAAATCCTCAGTTGATACAGGGACTATAAAAGAAGACTTTAATACGATGAAATAAAGATGTATTTAACTGCTCTTCCCGTTGATTATAAATAAATGCTTTTAATTTATGAAGACACTAAATCAGTAATATTATACACACGATAGTTCGTGATCGTGACTACAAAACATGTGTAAGAGGATGACGAATAATAAAATGGGAGGATAACTATTAACTAAATAATAGCCAATAATTTGTACATGGCCTATACAAAATTTTACAAAAACAAAAACTAAGTTAGGAGAACAAGTTAGAAACAAGTAGGTTTGCCTAAATGATTGAGTGAAAATGTTAATTTACCTAAGAGCCATATATTTAGAGCAAATCCCGTCAACAGACTTCCGATCAATCATATTTAATCATAAATGTAAATGATGAAATTTAAATGTAAGAATGGTGAAGCTTATAAATCATAATTCCCACACAGACCTACATTCTTATAATCGGGAGATAACGAAGTAGCAGAAACAGCGATATGTACCTACTGATAACATGATTTTTTGCTACATGCCTCATGAATCTCATTGATAAACAAGTTAAACAACCCGCTTATCATAACATCGTCCGGATTTGGCCTTGTATCGATAAAGTTAGTCAGTGTTACTTGTCCTTGTTCCTGAACGACGAACTTATGCTATGCATTATTGAAGTTTACTATGTAGCAAAAGTTGAAGCATTTGACTAAAACCGGCAATAATAATGGCGGTCATAGTTTTAATTAAGTATAAGGGTATAAGTACCTGTTTTCAAAAAAAAACTTCAAATCTTCAAAATTTTTATTGTAGGTACACAAAAATATTTACAGGGTTGTTAAGATTAACTTAAATTAAACATAGTTGACAAAATGTACCTGGCATAGAAAAATACAGTCAGGTTACTCTGGTTCCTACACTAGGCTTAGCCTGTCTCGTAGGTAACCCAGACTCGAATGAGTTTATACAATTAATTAACATAACTTAAAGCCTATAAGAAGAGGAGATAGAAAACAGATTTTCATGCGCGTGAATGAAATATTTGCATAAGTGTCCGTTAGACACAAAAAAATGGCAGAGCATGCATTTTGTGATTCACTTCAGGTATTATTAGATAGATGGTGTGCCGCAACGAAAAACTATTGGTAAACATCTGTTCCTCCGGTAGTAACGATCTGATACTATGTTGAAATTAACCCAGGAAAAGACATATCCAGACACTTGTGTTAGAAAAGCTATTACCTCCCCGTTCCCACATCAGGAGCCATTTGTTCCAATCACAACCAGACGGGCGGTTCAATAGCAATTGTCTTCATGAATAAATTGATACCGATTAGTAAAGAGGCGACGTCACTTATCGTCGCCCGTTATCAATACTCTTGGCATGTTCGACAGTGCCTTGCAGGCCGTCTGCATGAAATGTATTGTTTGCGAGGTCATTACACGGCTGTATTTACTTTAATAATGTCGAAAAAGTGAAGTGTACTAAAGCGGTGAATATTTTTAATAGAAATGACTGCGATATACGTGGGAACACTTGCCTGCACTGATGGGAAATTGTACGTAATTTGTTATGATTTGGTTTCCAACTTTTTCTAACAGTTCTTATTATTAATAGGTTATATTTTTCTTCCGACTGTTTAATGAGTCTTATATTTTTCATTTATATGTATTAGCATCTTTTTAGAATGTTGTAATAAGTAAATGGCTTTTTAAATTAGTCAATAAGAAAAACCATTTCCGAAACAAATCGATGTCAAGGGTCATAATAATTTTCGTAATGCGTTTTTTACCTGACACCATAGTATCATTAGTATCGTGAATATTAATTCTGTTGCTCATTAAACCATTATAGTACCTACTCGTGTCTCCATAAAGTGCCTAATAAATAGGTCGTAAATGTTTCAACAGACATTGTTTAGTGTTTTACTGGTGTGGAGCAAGCCCGGTGAGTTTTTGCTTGGTTTCTTGGCTATGTTTTGCGATGTATTATGAAATGTGTGCGGAAAATCTTCGCTAATACAAAGTATTAGAAGTTCTTGCAACGTAGGTAAACAGACACGTCCTGAAAAGCATATTTCATGAATGAGGATAATATTATCCGAAGTAGATTTGTTAGTTTGTGTTGCATTGTCGATATAGGACAACTTATATCATATAACAAGCGGTTTTACCTATAACTGAAAAGCTTTATTTATTAAAAATCCAATGTCTCCTATTGTCACAGGATACAAAAGGCATTCGTACCTACACTTCCGAGGAATTCAAAACCTTCATCCAAACTCTTGCGCTCGGTGTTCCAACCTTCACAGAACGCGTACAGCTAGATGTTTTTAAGAGGTTCTAATTCATACTCTATAAAAGCTCTTGCTACCATTGCGACATTATAGAAATTTTACTAGGTACTCGGAATGTTTCTACCTCGATCCTCAATAATAGCCATCGCCATTTGCACTTAAGTGTATTTTGTTATCATCAATTTCACAATCCTTTTTCAAAACATAACGACCCGAGGAAAGTGTAGTGGTTATCGTAATTGCATCAACGGACGGGACACAATAGCCATTGTTCTTTGTTGTGTGCGTGTCTCATTATCATGTGTGCGTCTGTTTTAGCGGTAGCTTCCTCTGTTAATAACTACTGTATAGCTATGGTGCAAAATATAGTAATTTCCACATAATAACGATTAGTCATTAAGACAACACTTTTCGACTTCAGTAGATACCTATAGGTATAGATCAAATAAACATAATTCTTGCATATTGATCGTCAGCTGTTTTCACAAAATTTGCCTTTATTGATGATGCCATATTTATACAGATTGTATAATGTGCGCGATTTAAATTTCTGTTTAAATTTTTAAAGCATAATAATGAAACGAGTAGCTTAGTATGTATATGTAATCGTCATGCTCTGTAAGTAATGTAAAATCAATATTATGTGAAGAAGAAATTTTTAGAGAACAAGGCTTTCTCGTTGCATCTGACATTCCGAAAAAATTTTAACCGATTTCAATTCCAAGGAGGAGGTTCTATATTTGATTGTGGCTATTTGTTTTAAATGTATTTTTACCGATTATTCCGAGCTGGGGGTCCGATTGGAGTAAGTAATTATTTTTTCTTTTCCTTTTCGATAGCATAGGCGTTTGCCAATACGAATACGCTTATTCTCATCTTGGCTAGGGCCCTTTCTGTTTTGCATGTGGCTACCTAACCCACAGACTTAACCTATACTTCTAGCTACGGGGTACATGTCTGAGCATGTGCAATGTGCATGCTTCCGCTGCGAGCATCCAACAATTCAGGCCAATTACGGCCACAGACGCAAAATTACGCACAGGTCATACTCAAAATTACTACTTAGCACCACATCATACGACTTTCAACTCTATCACTAGAATTCAAGGTTGGTTTTTGAATTTAAAAGGCAAATTTGAGGCGCCATCAATTTTCTTCGCATTGTATTGTGATGATGAATAGATTATGGTAATATTTTTGCATTTTGTGCGTTGGAAATGAATTTCAAATTTATGGTTTGCCCGAAAGCGTTTCTGTGTGCCATATTTTACATGTAAAATATGGAGTAATTTTTAGGTAATCTGTTGAAATTCTAATGAATATGGTGATCTTAGTCATACTTGATGTTATACCTAGGTAATAAGCGGATATCAAGGTCAAGAAGATAACAAATACTTATTAGATGTATTGTTATTTTCTTATTTGTTACAAACGAGTAAGTATTATCTTATAGCTGATTGTTTAGTCATAAAATGCATAGGATTAAAATCACGTGCTAAATATATAACATCTTCACAGTCCACACGTCAAAGTATGTTTTATGAACATGTAGATTGAATTAATATGTCATCGTTATGACACTTATGACCTGCCTTCCATTTGAAATTATGATTATGACTCAATAATATTAAGATTTTGAGATATTGCGAGTTGTAGAAATCAGTTGTTTATTTTGTTTTAAGTTACCAATGAGTAACTAGGTACCACAATAATGAACTACCAAATTGTACATTTAGGTTTAAAATGAAGACTTGACAAAGCTCACCATACTAAGATTACCTATTTAATAGAAAGAAAGAATACTAAAAACTGTTATATTTATTTAACGCCACAACATATTATGTACCTACAAATAAATACAACATACCAACAGAAAACATTGCACGCTAAAATAGGATCACCAATCAGTATAATGTCGCAGCCATCCGCAGAGCTGATTTTTAGTGGGGACCTGACTTAAAACCGAAGTTAAAAAATAGAGATATAAGAAGTAAGGTTAATATCCATAATGATGGCATCATCTACGATTATTTACCATAGCCACAAACAAACTTCGAAATATTTTAGAAGAAAAGAAAAGTGAAAACGCACCGCAACGGTGCCAAGGCTCGTGGTATCAAAGTAACCGGTTGACAAGGCCGGAGGGCCAACCAACCGCGTCGCTGATTAGATATTAGGAGTTGAAAACCCTTTAACGTCGGCGACACCTTGTCTTGTCGCACCAAGGTTCGTGGTATCGGTAGGTAAGGCCGGAGTTACTATGACAATTGAACCCTTTGGTGGATGACGACTATAGTCCTCGTGCCAAGGTTGGAGGTTACAAACTAGTTGATCGGTGGCTGGAGGGTCACAACCAACCGAGTCGCTGATTAGATAGGAAGTGACTAACCCTTCAAACGTCAAAGACACCTATAGTTGTCATACCAAGTTTCGTGATATCGGTAGACACAGACAAGGCTAGAGCCAAACAAGAGTGAAAGTCCAACCCGTTAAATGTCAATGATTATGTTTTTAATGTTCGCCGAAGAGAGACTTTGGGGTCTATGGATCTCTGAAATTTCTTTGCAACCTCCGCCATGGATGCTCAGTGCTCACTACCCCTATGTCTCAAGTCTCTTGACGACTGGCGATAACGTTCCAGTTTAGCTTACTTGTATTTAGTTTATATTTTATCTGTCCTCTGAATAAAGCTAACAATATTTCTCTCTTGTCCACAGGCCTCTTCAAAGGCTCCACAACCACACTCGACGGCATAGGTCTCCGGCCGATGCCGGCCGAGCGGCCTAAGACCCTCCGCAAGCTCAAGTCGGTATACGACGCCTCCCCCACAGACCCTCCAGCGGTGACCCTGGGCAATGGAAGCAGTGTCAATGGCTGTGAGGATGAGGTCCGGAGACGAAGTAACACGAACAGCTCGACGCATAGTGGGGATAAATCACTGTCGATACTTAGCCCGTTTGATGAGCAGGTATGTATTTATTAAGAAAAATTTTATATTAATATAAGATCTCTCTACAGCAGTTTACTGGACGTAGGCCTTAAAAGCGTGCCACAAAGCTTTATATCCAATACTAACGCTTTCTGCCCTCTAATGAAGTCAATAATAAAGTACCTAAATATATTTTTTTCAGTTGGTTCTTGCAAACGGGTGCAGGTTGCGCTATTATAATAGGAATAATAACAATTGCCATTAGGGTAAATTTGCATAGAGACCTTAGATTCGTTATATAAAGTTTTGTACCTGAGCGTTTCTTTTTTTGCCATTTTTTATGTGACCTTTTTTTGTCACTTTTGTGTTATTTCTAGTCAGGATCACGAGCCATCCTCCATCCTTCTAGGAGAAAAAAAGTGTTCCAAAATTTCCATACTTTTTTTTAACTCCTTTTTGTTACCGCTATACAAAGTATATGGGGAAACGGTAACAAAATAGGAAAAAAAAACATTGGGACATTTTTTATCCCATTAGGACCGAAAGAGCTCGTGATTCTGAGTAGAAATAATACAAAAATTATGAAAAAATACAAAAATTATGTGACATTTTTTTTAAAGAAACGCTCACCTACTCTAATTAGGCATCATCATACACGGTTACAGTCTTATTCGATCCCACGGTGTATTAGCAAGATTCTACTTTCAGATAACCAACCAGATGCAAGATGCAATGATAACAAGTTATTATCTCGGTCCATGTATCACACAACTAGTATGGTCGAGTTCACATCAAACATCTTTACAAACCAACGTTCCAAAAATATAACATGACCTTAGAAGCTTGTAAATATATTTTTGGAACGCGTTGGCTTGTTTATGTTTGTGAACTCGACTGTACCATCGTGAACACTGTTAAGCACCAATCGTAAACCTTGTTAAAGCCTGACCAGTAATATATGATCATTGTCAAGAGGGCGCTATTGTTGTGCATGTATAGGGTTACAGTTCAGTATAGTATGATAAAATTAGTTCCAGTGAAATTCCGCAACATGGCGCGTGATCATATATTCCTGGTCAGGCTTTACAGAGACATAATTAAGTTCCATCAACAATCAGATAGTGTCGGTGCACTCAGCATCAAAAGTAGCAGATCAGACTAAGCGTCAAAAGTATCAGTATCAGTATTCATTCATTCATTCATAATTATTATTGCCAGCCTATTGTGTCCCACTGCTGGGCAAAGACCTCCCCCCTCCTCTTCCACTCCTCCTGGTTTTGAGCTACATCTGGCCAGTCTTTAAAAAAGGAGTCCAAGTTATCCCGCCATCGCCGTCGAGGTCTACCGGATCCCCGGTTTGACTTACGGGGCACCCACTCCGTGGTTACCTTGGCCTGATCTTGGTCCACAAGTCATCACTTGGTCGGCATGCGGCAAACATGACCAGCCCAGTCCCACTTTAACTTGGCCGCTTTTTGAGGCTTTTTCTTCTCTCTTTCGAGATGCTCTAATACCTTAACAAATGTAGAAGGGGCATTCCATGAGCTGTCCCATACAAACGCATTTATTTCGTCTATTTTACCTAACTAGTCCAGCTTTTTATTAACGTTTCAAGTCGACGATTATTTTACTGAGCATTATTCACTTTTTTTTTTACTACGTCGGTGGCAAACAAGCATACGGCCCGCCTGATGTTAAGCAGTCATCGTAGCCTATGTACGCCTGCAACTCCAAAGGAGTTACATGCGCGTTGCCGACACTAACACTCCTCTCCCTCGTTGAGCTCTGGCAACCTTACTCACCGGCAGGAACACAACACTATGAGTAGGGTCTAGTGTTATTTGGCTGCGGTTTTCTGTAATGTAACTTGGTACTTCCCCAGTTGGGCTCTGCTCTAGATCTGGAATCACATCCATTGTAACAGAATAAAAACTCCTATACCTGCAAATTTTCAGAGAATTTGCGTTTGTACGAGACAATGATAGACAATTTCGTAAAATGCTCCTTAACTTGTGAGGTTGACTGCTACTTTTGAACGCATGCTGTAGAGATAAATTTTTACTTAGAAAAGTGTTTATTTTGGTGCGTTGTTTCATACGTTACTATTGATACTGAGTGTACTAACAATGACAACAGGGCCTTTGTGTGCCGCTCTCCGTATTAATTCCTGCAATCGGTTATGTCATATGGAAGCTAAATGGTCTTTATTGATAGTAGCTGCAACTGGCCGCTGCTGGCATAACAGTACTTTAGAACGTCAGTTTGTTATGTGGAAATACCGCGTATAGTAGTTATAAAGTATGCTTACGTTAATTATGTAGTATGGGTACACCTTTCAAGTTAATGTTGGTTGTGGCTTTATTCAAAATACTTACCTAAGTTCATTAGGTAACTGTCAAATTCACATAAACACAAACAAACATACCAACTAAGCCGTTAGATAACAGCTGTAAGCAAAACCTGATCGTAGGAGTTACGCGATTTCTCATTTTATAGTGCCAGTTTAAATACAAAATTCTTCAAAATACATTTTTGTGGGCTCAGGCCTAGTTTCCCCTCTGAGTTGGAAGGTCAGAACGCAGTCGCTTTCGTAAAAACTAGTGCCTACGTCAATTCTTGGGATTAGTTGTCGAGCGGACCCCAGGCTCCCATGAACCGTGGCAAAATGCCGGGATAACGCGAGGAAGAAGAAGACGTTTTTGTGGGCTGTTTTGTAGTCTCTTCTTACACACACCCAGAGCCTAATTCTGATTAAACAACTTGTTATGGCTTCCATCTTATTTTGACACGACCTTGAAGATCGCTCCTGCTGATTGGTGCATGCGAAGCAAAATAAAAGTCGTGCGTGAGATGCGCGCCAATCACCAAGACTATCGTCAAGATCGTATCAAAACCATAACAAATTGATAAATTAGAATCGACCTCACGTTCTTACTTGACTGTATAAAGAGAAAAAAAACCTGGCCAAGTGCGAATCGGACTCGCGTTCCAAGGGCTCCGTACATTACACAATTTTTAACAATGTATTTTATTTTTATGTGAAACGTGAGTGAAATATCTGCATGAGCAATGGTATTTATCCTAAAATTATAAAAAATATATATTTGAGATTCTCACAATGAGCTCTTTCATTTGATATGTAACACGATATAGTTTAAAAAACTTTATTTTTAATTTTCTCATTTACCCCCCAAAAGTGGCTCCCATGTTTAACATTCATTTGTTTACGTTACATGTCCGTCTGTGGGTTACAAACTTACATATGTGTACCAAATTTCAATTTCATTGGTGCAGTAGTTTCGGAGACGCACGAGTTATTAATTAATTAATTATTTTATGTTAAAAATTACAATTTAACAAAGCTCCACAAAACTGTAATTAGTTTGACTGTTAATTAGTGATCCTAAAAGGGTACCGTCTTTTCCTTTTGAGGTACGGAACCCTAAAAATAACATTGTTAGTGGATTAACAAACCTTCGCTTCAATAGTTCATTACAATCAGTAAATAGAAGGGCTTTAGCAATTCCCGGTACGACTTGACCTTATCGGTCACGATTCACGAGGTGTATAGATAAACAAGAAAGTTCGTAAACAGTTTCTATTAAGTATTTGGCAACTAGAATACTTACTAATATTCACTTTGGAATTTGGATTGAGTGGTTAGTTGAGTAACGCAAATATATTGGCCCCAGGTAAAATGCTGGAAATACTTTTTCTATGTGTTTTTCGCATACATCCCGTTCTGGAAATCGATTTAAATGTGTGCCTTACAACAACCTTACATCTTTACAACTGGGCAAAAATCAAGGGCAATCTCACTAACATCGACAATCGAAACGTCGTCGTTATTTGTCTCACTAATAGTATGTAAGAGCGATAGAGAAGCAGCTAATGAAATTTCAATTATCGATGTTCGCGGCTGACCCTCAGCTTTTAGCTTCGCTTTAGGTGAACTGTCAAAGTACTAGTTCTGAGTATTCAGACGTGTAACTGTAGAGCATTGTTTAGAGTATTTTTTACATAGCTTTTGTACGGTGACAGCTGTCATTTCGTTATACATTATAACCTGAAAACGCAAAAATGTATTGAGATGACAGCCGTCACCGTAGCCAAGCTAAAGAATTGTAAACCAAAAACCAATAATTCTCTTCCGGTTAATTTTATTCATCAGATCACAGTTATATTCTAACAAAATAACAATTGTAGTTATTTACGATATTACGTCGTCAATACGTTGGATTAAATAACAATTTTTAATTTCTCTTCTTATCTCGATTTATACTCGAACCGAATTATACTTTCACTAGCATTGTTTACGGCATTATCTTATTTTATCTAGTTATAGACGAATTGAAAGATATCTACTTAAGTAAGTGTAAATTGACTTTTAAGAACCAGATACTATCATTAATAATGACGCTACCTTTTAATAATGACGTAACTATTCATAGTGTATTGTTTGGAATGAAATGAATTATTTAATATAAAAATTAGGATAGAGCAAAGGTATAATAGTATTTTTCTCAGTTTCTGACCCGTACCTATCAAGATTTGAACATTATATTATTATGCAATGTGAAGACAATACTTGAATTTAATAACTGCAGCTAAGAATATTTTTCTGCACTGTTCGATCAATTTTATCAAGACTGTTCTCATCTGTGGGATGGCTCTGCAAAGTACCAGCTTGAGGCGCTCGAGTCAGTTGAGAGGAGGGCCAAGAGAATCATCAATGACAGCAATCTGACGAATGTTCGACTCCAAAGTTTGGAGCATCGTCGCAAGGTTGCCAGCCTGTCGATCTTTTATAGGATACATTTCGGAGAGTGTGCCGAGGAACTGCACAACCTTATTCCTCCGTCCCATTTTTACCATCGGACCACACGACAAACGGCACTCCGGCATCGCTTCATGGTAGGAACTCCAAAAATACGCACGAAGCGTTTTGCTTCCACATTTCTTATGCGAACTGCCAAGGAGTGGAACGGGCTGCCCGAGTCTGTGTTTCCGCATGAGTACAATTTGGGGCTCTTCAAGGCAAGAGTTAATAGGTATCTCATAGGTAAGCGTGCTCCACCGTAGACCACATCATCACTTACCATCAGGTGGGATCGTGGTCAAACGCCTGCCTATTCATCATAAAAAAAAACGGGACGACCCCCAACACGTGAATTTTTTTATAAAAATATGCTTGTTATTATACAAAGATATATTCTCAAGTTCAAACTAATGACAATATATAAAGACAGGAAGTACCTACAGCATTTTTATATTACTTTAGATATTAAGTAACTACAGTCACAATACATAAAGTAGGTAGACATAAAACATAAAAGCTTGATCAACAATTAAACGTTTGCCGAAAACTTCTTACTGACGTATATAATTTTGCACAAGATTAATAGCTTCAATATTCTTTGTTCTTACAGTCTATAAATAAATATTATCAACGATCACCATATTCCTGTTTCAGTAAAAAAATGCCTTGATGCAAGCTTCGTAAACAATACCTAGCTGATATAAGATAATACGCCCGTATGCGTTATCTGATGATACGCAGTCATTATGTGCAAGCGCATGCAGGTATACTACACAAAAAAAAACACTATTTAACCCAAATTGAACTCTAAGTCAATGGAACAAAGACTTTGACAGTACGTTTGTTTTTGTTGCAACGCAGGTGGGTAAGCAGCTTGGCGATCGGCAGATGTTTTAACACGCACGACAATTTTATCGCGGTTTTTAACTCGGCTGTGACAGCCTCTTAATTTAATAAATAATAAATTAATATTATAGGACATTCTTACACAGGTTGACTAAGTCCCACGGTAAGCTCAAGAAGGCATGACTGTGTTGTGGGTACTTAGAAAACGATATATGTAATATACAAATCCATATACTAATATTATAAATGCGAAAGTCTGTCTGTCTGTCTGTCTGTCTGTCTGTCTGTCTGTCTGTGTGTTCCCTCTTCACGCTTAAACCGCTGAATCGATTTAGATGAAATTTGGCATAGAGATAGGTTGAGTCCCTGAGAAGGACATAGGATAGTTTTTATCCCGAAAATCATCCCTTAAGAAAGTAAAAAGCGGGGTGGAATTGAGATAATTAATGAAGTGCCTGCTAATTTGTTTGCATAATATGCTCAAATTGAATAATTGCTATGAGAATTTTTCCAGGCGCTATACTTACTTTAGCTGCTATTACTAAGTCCACGCAGACGAAGTCGCGGGCAAAAGCTAGTGCATAAATACATAGAAAACACCCAAGACTCAGGAACAAATATCTGTACTCATCACACAAATAAATGCCCTTACCGGGATTCGAACCTAGGACCATCGGCTTCACAGGCAGGGTCAGTACCCACTAGGCCAGACCGGTGGTCATGTTAATTGTTATCATTAAGTGTCAGCTGTTTATTAGCGAATAATTTTAAGTTTTTCTTTATTTTTATCTTCGGTCTGATGTAGGGTTAAAATATGTATTAACTGTATTAATTAAATATCATCAGCTGTCGTTTGGTTTATAAACGTAACTAATTATAGAGATATTAGAGATGCATTATTTTGTATTTTATGCTATTTTAATTTGCGATGAAATAACAGTTCATAATTTCCATTTGTAGGTATCATAAATGTAGTGTTTTCTTGAATGAAACAACTTCTCTCGATGTTTTTTTATTTATATCCCAAAACATTAAGTACAAATACAAATCTATGTAACAAACTACAAACACAATAGAAGTAAACGCGTTAAAATTATTATTAGTGATAATATTGTCTTCGGTTACCGCGATAGTTACTCATGAAATAAAACTATGAAAACGGATTATATCGCGTATATTGAATTTTAATACATCCCGACCTTTCGAACCCTTTACAGCGTTCGTGGTCAACGGGTGACTGAGGAAAAATTACAAAGTGCAAAAATACCCACATACTAAAATAATGAACAATCATAGACTATAAACTTTAAGGCTGGTTGTACATGCAAAATCGGTTCATAAGGCTAGTTATACACTACAATTATTTTCAAGTAAAGATATATATATATATATACGCGATAAAAACTACGCCGGCTCCAACCCTACACCACGGACCCGAGAAGATTTAATTCCCTCCTAAATTGTAGGAGGGTATCCCAATATGGGACCGGCAACAAAAAATTATTAGTGATACTAAGAGATGTATTCTGATTATAATAACAGTGATATAGTAATCTAATTTGTTATGGATGTATTTTTTAATACCATATCGGTGGCAAACAACCATACGGCCTGCCTGATGGTAAGCAGTCACCGTAGTCTATGGACGCCTGCAACTCCAGAGGCAACTGCAATCAACATATGATCTGTCAGTGTCAAAAGTGACATTTCTCCAACTAGAAACGCCCCTCCTCTTTCCTTCATTCCATTTCTATTTACTCTCGCTTATACATCTGATGTACCAGTCAGCAACTACATTTTTTTCTATATATTATTTAACTTATATCATTGTCCACAGGAGGAATGGGCGAAGATCTCCGAGATAATGGCCTCGTTCGGCAGCAAGCTCGTCCGCGAGTCCGTGTTCGTGTCCGAACTCGAGCAAGAGTTCACCTCCCGCCTCGGCCTGAGCTGCTCCGAGTCCAGCTTGAGTCCTTCTGTGGCCTCAAACTTAGGCCTCTGGCTTTCCAGCCTTGGGTTGCATGACTACGAACCGCTGTTCTTAGAAAGCGGCTTCGATGATGTTGATTTTGTGGTAAGTGTCACTTAAATATTAGTTTGATGTTAGTCTAAGCTGCTTCGAGTCTAGCTTGAGTCCTTCTGTGGCCTCGAACTTAGGCCTCTGGCTTTCCGGCCTCTGGTTACATCACTACGAACCGCTGTTCTTAGAAAGCGGCGTCGATGATGTTGGTTTTGTGGTAAGTGTCCATTAAAATAAGAGTTTGGTAAGAGTCCTAAGTATTGTCTGCCCTGGGATAGTCTCAGGTGCCCTGTCTGAATGAAGAATGCAGTTTGGATTCTTTATTAAAAGTAAAAGAATGGTTTCTTTAAATAAAATGAGTTAACTTAAGGTTTTAAGACACTCTCCAGGGCCTATCATTTTTTCCACCCTGTATAATTAGGTTTAAATTTATTCCTTTACTAATGGATCAATGATGTTTTTCGGTACATAACAAACTAACAAACGATAATACAATGACTAATGATAACTAACCTACATTTTTTATTATCCATTGATTAGTTTGAATAATTAATTTTGCATTGAATGGTGACACAAATAAAACCAGAATGTTGTTTTGATAACTGAATGTTTAATTAATCAGGTGTCTTTTATTACGTAAAAGTTTTGTTTCGTAAAGACTGTTTAGATTAGAGTATTGTTTTAGTTAAAATTAGGGTTTAGTAAGATTCCAAGACTATGGTTATAAGTATCATTAATATATGTTTGGTAAAACAACAGCCATTAATAAAGTAATCCTAGGTATCAAAGGGTAGGAAAGGTTAGCAGTTTCCCTTGCAGTTAACTAATGGATGTACAAAATGATATAGACAGTTATTAATGCAATAGAATATAGACAGTTAATAATGGAGTTTTACTGAATGACTTTCTTGCAACGTCCGCAACACAATATTTTGTATGTAATTATACAATCTTATGTACCTGCTATGTAATAAGTATGTATTATTTTTATATAACACATTATTACATTTTTAAAATCGGAATAAACATTGATAATGAATGTAAAAAGTAAGTTTAAGAACTGCAAACCATTATATACTTTAAATCTACTTTTGTGAATATAACTGCGGTCGGTCAAGTTTAATTTTACGTTTTGAAAGAAAGAAAGAAAGAAAGAAAAGACATTTATTGTAAAGACCTTCTACAAACAGCGCCACCTCAGTTACAAAAAAGAACTTACTCACTAAACACTTAAAGCTAGGTACAATGGTAGTTATAGAAAAAGGAGTAAGGTAAGGGTTAATGAATAAACACAAATTTTGGCGCCGCTATATTGGCTACAAAAGGACGCCACTCAGCATATGCTCTGGTATAAATAAATACCACAGCGCTGGTTTTCTGTGGCACCCCGGGCCGGAGGGTAGCTTAGAACTATTTGAGATAAATATAAAAATACAAATAATATAAATACTTACTATAAAGATACAGATAGGTTATAGCTTCATGTAGGGTAAAATGTTATGATGGTAAGGGTAGGTAGATATTATTAGTATTATAGACATTAGAAGAGGTAGATAAAATAATAACTTTATGTATAACTCTGGTAAAAAAAAAACTAAGTCCGACGATTTGAGAAATCCATGGGACGCAACGAGCACGGCAATTGCAGGCTAAAAAGATATTTTTTAAATTGGAGTTTAAATGTGAATAGTGTCTTAGAGTTACGTATAGGCGGAGGTATGTTGTTCCAGCATTTCGTGGCAGAGTAGCGAAAACTGCCACGAAATGCTGCTGAACTGCCGTGTCTCGGGCAGATAAGTCGAATGGCTTCTCTAGTCGGGCGGGTGGAAAACTTTAATTTGTTGAAGAGGTACAGAGGTTGTTGAAAATGGACAACACCGAAAAGCAGTGACGCAAAATGCAACGAACGTCGTGCATCCATTTTCAACATCCTACCACTATTAATATAGGGAGTCACGTGAGTCCGTGGAGGGATGGGGATGGGGAAGGGGTTTTAAAAATTATCAAATAGCATTGGGGTGGCAGTTTCATACGTAAATAAATAAAATGTAAGAATAATATTTAATGGCATGTACAACATTGACAATTCTTGCGGCATGACATTTGGTTTGTCAGTCTTCCTTATTTACTAGACTTAGGTTACATTAACTTTACATATTTCTAATTGAACTTTTCTTTTCCAGAATGGCATCCTAGCCGAGAATGACCTCAGAGAAATGGGAATAGAAGAGAGCGATAGACAAAGAATATTAGAGTCAGCGAAACAATTACCTCTTAAAATAACTGAAATAAGCAATAATTATAATAACAATAATATAAGTAAAAACCAAAACGAATCCGTAGAAGAATGGTTAAGGAATATAAATCTAGAGATATATAGTGATACGTTTAGAAAGCATTTGTATGTGGACATGGATAGGGTGAGGAGGATTTGGGAGGTGGAGTTGACTGCTGTGCTGGAGATACAGAAGGCGGGACATAGGAAGAGGATCTTGGCTTCGGTGTCGGGCGAGCAAAATGGGCCCGCGAATCATATGGAGGACATTAATGCTGATCTCAATTCGTTGGTGAGTTGTTTTGGATATATGATTTTGTTTTGCTGATGCGCTTTGATCTTCACTCTAGATTTTTACTTGGTTTCAAAGATTCAACTAACATAGTAAGCGCGAGGTCTTATTTAGTAGCCTACATCGGTATTTTTTATAGTAGTTAATAATTTTGAATTCCTAACTTTCTATCTGACAATGCTTCTTATTTCAGTTGGTGGCTTGGCTTCTTATTTCAAATGGTTTAAATTACATTGAAGTAGTATTATCGGTATTCGGTAGGACCGTGAGCATTAGGAGGTCAATCAGTTATTCCGTTTGCAAGTTGTTGAGCCGGCTCTTTAAACACTAAAATAATCTTCTATATTTACATTATCATGATATTATCCGTGAGAATCCGTACACTATAAATATGGTATGTCTAACAATTGGCAATTATATTATCATTCCTTCCAACACCATCGTCATATCATTGCACTATATTTAATATAACCCCTTTAATGCCACCGTCACGTACTTCGATTAGGTATTTTGACTAGAAGCATTGTCTATCCGTTACGTATGCTGTCCACGGCACTGGACGGACGCACTCCGTACGAGTGTTATTGCATTTTAAGTTATGGTTTATGGTTTCCCATGGGTTTTCCTTATTTAATAGTCACGCCAGGTTTATTGTGATTTAAATAACGATAATGCTTTATTACTTTCTTGGTGCATAAAGTATGGGAAAATATTGTTGTATGATTTCAACGCATTTGCTTCGAAATTTCGTAGATGTTGTAGTATCTGAGGGCACGGCCGTGCCCCCGTCAAGAGACAGGGCAAAAGGCAGTGCCTATCTTTTCTCGGCACGTTTCGCCGTATTTTCGAGGAGAAGATAAAATACGTATACCTATATGTAGTCCGTAATAAAATACATAACAAACGAAAATATAACATTTGATTTATGTTGGTACCTATATGTATATCGTTCATATGTGTTCAAAAATTTTGAGACAAAGTAGGTCGTGTCTGGGGTATTATAGTTGGTCAAGCAAATCTTGTTAGTAGAAAAAGGCGCGAAATTCAAATTTTGTATGGGACGATATACCTTGGCGCCTAAATTTTTTAGATTTCGCGCCTTTTTCTACTGACAAGATTTGCTTGACCAACTATATATACATTTTTTTTTATTAAATTATTGCACAAATTACAACAATGTATGAATGGCATTAAATATCAAAGGACTCATTGTATAAAACAAAAAAAGTTGTTTACCCATTCAAAGCCAATTTTAGATTCACCAACAGGGCAATGGCCAATAAAATGGCATAGCTAAAGTGGCCGGTATCAACCGTTGAACTGCAAATGGCGGCCATTAAAGATGGCAGTCTGTTCAATCGTGGTAAAAAGGATATCCTTGATCGTTGAGGGAGTTGCTTAGATACTGCACAATGCAATCAACTCTAACATGGTGACGACAAGAGTCGATGATACTTTAACGAGTATTAGTTTGCATTTAGAGTCAGACCAAGCTAACTCTGCACGGCCATTGCAACGAGACAGTAGAGAAAAAATCATATAAACGTCAAATTTCTATGAAATAATGTTTAATAATGACACTCCCACACTTTATTCTGTCAACGTTAGTGCAGTTTGCCTTTGGCGGAGTCTAACTTTCTAACTTCTATATACTATTCGATATGCTGACAGACGGACAGACAGACAGACAGACAGACGGACAGAAGAGTCTTGGTAATAGGGTCCCGTTTTTACCCTTTGGGTAAGGAACCCTAAAAACAAACATGTAAACGTGCTAACTATACTTAACAATTTCTTCATTATGGATAATAATAGTTCTAGGTAATTTTATTAATTCCTTTTGCTATTATATTATTAAATATGTAGTTGTTACAATTGTTATTGTTACAATACTTAATAAACATGATTTAAGTAAATTTGTTAAAATAATCAATACAACAATATTTATTTTTTTTATTTTCTGCGTCAGTGTAATATTTTTGTTTGGCATGCATAGTTACATATAAATGTTCTTTAATATTGTCAACACTGCAATAAAAGTATGAACGGAGACTGTTAAAACTGTTTAAAAAAATAAATTTGGTTTAATATTCCATTACAGTAAGATGTTACGTGTTTTTATTATGGGTATAAAACTTAATTATGTCAGACATTATGTATGCAATAAGCGTAACTGGGCCGCATAAAATAAACCGGCCAAGTGCGAGTCGGATTCGCGTTCCAAGGGTTCCGTATATTACACAATTTAAACAATGTATTTTTTATGTGAAACGTGAGTGAAATGTCTTTAAAACCCGTAGGGGTCGGATCAAAGTAACTAAGTAATTAAGTCCGACTCACGCTTGACTGCACATTTCTATTAGGTTTTCCTGTAATCTACAGGTAAAGAACTATTTTGTATTTTTTTTCAAAATTTTTGCCTATTTTCTTGAATAACCTCCAAACTGTTTATCGGAAAATTATGCAAAAAATATATTCGAGATTCGTACAATAAGCTCTTTTATTTGATATGTAACACGATATTGTTTAAAAAACTTTATTTTTAATTTTTTTCATTTATTCCCCAAAAGTGGCCCCCATGTTTAAAATTCATTTGTTTATGTTACATGTCCGTCTTTGGGTCACAAACGTACATATGTATACCAAATTTCAACTTAATTGGTGCAGTAGTTTCGGAGAAAATAGGCTGTGACAGACGGACAGACAGACGCACGAGTGTTCCTATAAGGGTTCCGTTTTTTCCTTTTGAGGTACGGAACCCTAAAAATACAGTATGCTTCGCACAGGAGCACCGCGACAGTATCTCGCCCGCGAGATTGACTACCCGTCTTTTTCTTATTATATTATTTTGAATTCTTATGTTACCTATATCATAAGTACTAATAATACAATATTTAATTAAGTGAAATCGTTGACTTGGATTCAACCTGAAAAGTACCTAACACAGAATTTCAGTGCGAATTTCTGAATTAACAAGACGCTCAGAAATATCTTATTCGACACAACTAAATCTGTACAGCCATTAGAATTTATTACAGTAATTGTGAGTGCTATGTTTTTTTGACAATTCCACATAACTACATAGTATAAAACAAAGTCGCTTTCCGCTGTCTGTCCGTCCGTCTGTCCCTATGTATGCTTGGATCTTTAAAACTACGCAACGGATTTTGATGCGGTTTTTTTCAATAGAGAGTCATTCAAGAGGAAGCTTTATATGTATAATTTGTAAAGGTTTTGTGTAAATTTGTTGAACTACCCGTGCGAAGCCGGGGCGGGTCGCTAGTATATTATACATGGTGGAATAAACAAGGGACTTTTCCGTATATTAGGCACTTATTTTCTCTAAGTACAGTATTTATATTTGCAACCGTTTTTGAATTATTTATTTATTAACTTTATTGCACATAAAAAGTGTACAACAGGCGGACTTAATTACAAATTGTTTAACTTTAATATAAAATACTGCATATTATTTACTCATACTCATACTCATAATCTTTATTGCATATCACATTGTATCTTATACTTCACATAGAATTGTGTACAACATGACAGTAGCTGTAGGGCACAGCAAACAGTTTATTCAAGAGGAGAACGAGGTTTTTGTACAAGGTTATATAATGGGTACTTTATTAATTATAATTATTGGTCGTGAAAAAAATCATTTAATGTATAATAGGCTTTTTTAATCAGGTGTTCTGCAAATTTTTTAAAGAATTCATTGTCGGACTTGGTGTTTTTTATTTCGTTACTAATTTAGAATTAGAGTAGTGACATAGCTATATGATAACCTATGTACAGATGTAGTGATTAATTGTTTTCCGTCGTATTATCTCGGTAACGTTCGTATTTGTCATGCTACTTCAGTCAACCTCTGTACTTTTTGTACCGAGACTAACTGAAATAGCATAACACGTACGTTACCGTGAAAATAAGATTGTAAAATAATTATACACTACATCTGTACATAAAGTTCGCTCAATGAAAACGAATGAAAAATTTGACAGATGGGCCTTGACTTACTCACCTCAACTTTTTGGATTTTACTCCAGAATATTTGATTAAATGATACAAGTAATAAATTTAATTTGTTACTTCTCAGTGCACACGTGCAATTTAATATTAATTCGCAATTTCGCAGTCAGTCTTTCGATTGAATAGAACTCATAGATTTATAAAGGACACAGAAATATGTTTAGACAGTTTTATCTATGTAGTAAATTACGAATGAGTATGACCTAATAATAAATTGCTGCTACTGATAGTAGTGATCTCATATGCGTCTATCAAGCTAGTATATAAGTATTTCTAACATATAAGTCAGTAATACGTATGTAGGTTCGTACAGATATGTTCTTTACTCCAAAATGAAATGTGTAAAAAATAATATTCAGAAAGATATTTCAGCGAGATATTTAAGATATCAAATATAGTGCAACATGGGGCGTAAGTAAAAAATTGCAAACAAGAGTACCTATAGTTAAATCGCGACGGCTTGCCGGAGCGATTTATAGACTCGAGTTTGCAATATTTTTATGCCCCGAGTTACACACAATGTTTTTCATCACACTTGCGATACAAAAATGAAGTATAAAGACAAAAAACCCTTAATTATAATACTAGAAACTTCATAATTCCCTAGGGAAAACGCTTTTTCTTAGCTCCCGCTAAGCCTGCGTGCAATGAGGGCTAACGCGTATGAATTTGCCGCTAGGGGCGCTAGTGTAGATGGTGGTCTTTTCCATAGTTCGAAATGTCAAATGTCACTTGTCACTTCAATGACTGACAGCTTTTCTATAGTCTTTTCATAGACCTAGCATTACATAGACCAGCTATACGCGTGCTCCCGTAAGGGATAGACATAGATGACGTCATAAACGTGGGGATACCATATTGGTAAAAATAACCCCAATATTTGATATCACGTTGGGGCGATTACCCTGGAGGCAAAGTTAGCTTGTTTGACGGTATTAAAAAATTGTTAAACAAAATGTCAATGGGTCGTTCTTTTTATGCGTATAAACAATGAAATACCTCTTATAATTCGCGCAGGTGGTACAAAACTAAACATGTTTAGTAAATAAAACGTAAAATAAAATGTATTATGGGTTTTAATTTAAAGAAATCACAAATCGCAATCACACCAATTAATGTACACCACATTTAATCTTTACAAAATTGTTTTATTTATTTTTTGGAATTAGAAGTACGAAAAAACTTCGAGGTCAAAATTACCCATAAAATTATGATATTTTCATCTCGTATCCCTAACATGATTGTTATGCAGCTAAATTAAGAAGAAGTTTAAAAATGGCTGACCTCCGACTCCTACCTACCTACATAATTTGGGCGGATAATTTTACAAATAATGTTTTGTTAATTTGCGTAAATAATTGTGATATTTTTATTGAAATCGTGTGATTCTACATTGCTTTGAGTATAACGTAATTTTACGATGTTATTCTCACATATTGCGTTAAGAGGAAGGTGTAAAATACCGTACTTACGCGTGAAAGGTTATGATCATGGAGACTGTATAAAGGAGCCAAATCTCTATGTATGAAAAGTGTCCATCAAAAAACAGTAATTAGGCGGCGCCACCATACACCGAAATACTACCGAAAACAACCTACGTAATTTGGTCGGGTTATTTGTTGCCTTATATGGTTCATGTTATACTCATGTCCCAGAGCCTAACTAGCGCCACCGGAGAGATTAGGAACTATTATTTAAAGCTTAACGCGGTCACTTTTACAACAATTCTGCCATAAGAGATTGCGATCCTTTCTATACCATCCATAGTTATGATCTCATATTTTTGCTCAGAGCGGCTATTACAGCCGATTACAGAACAATTCACCAGTATTTTATTAAAGTTCAAGCATTCAAAACGCTAACCATCACTATATTTCATAAGAGAAAGCACAATTTCATACAAAACAACAACAATTAAACAAGCAACGAACAAACATGACATGTCACGTACTTATTTGTTTGCCACAACCTCGGTTGTGGCAGCGGTGGAAAAGTGAAACTATGACAAGGACAAACAATAACAGCGCTTTCTCTGCTACTCCTACTGAAAGATACATAAGACTATCCCGTTCGGTCATTTTCCCCCACTCCTCATGACCGATCCAGTTATACTAGATTCATGAGTCTTTTGGACCACCATCGACAGAGGCGCCAACTGGTGAGCAAAAAAACGATAGCCCTCATTCCACATTTACTAAGCGAGTGTGATAAAAAAGTTATTAAAGGAATGTGTTTGTTTTTTAAATATAATTTTATTGACTATCCGGTCAGTAAGCATTTAATCCGATAAGGGATAACCAGCTTAAATAAGAGTTTGACCTAGGTATTATAATAATGCGTGTACTTAATAGGCATACTACCTATGTATTATAGGTAGTATGTATTAACAAAATCACCATCTAGCACGCAATATTGCGAGAGCGGAACGCAACTATCTGCTAGAATGCGATAAATGTCGATACGCATAAAATTATAAGCACTTATTTGTAAGCAGTTTCGATAATGTAACATTAATGAAGTTCAACATCGCATTAGGCACTCGTTTCCAAAGTCACCCTTGCTAACTAAACACCACTGTCTTAAACAACTCTATTACAAGGGCAATAAGGTCACATTTACTCTGCTTCCTAAAACTAAGTCTGGTTGCACACCAGTTAAAACATACCGTTTTATATTAAACCTATCACTCAATTTTACCCCAAACGATGAGATTAAAATGGCTAATCCTTGCAAATTGCTCATCTTACGTGTAATTATGGTGACACGTGCGAAGGGGGTAGCCAGGCAACCCCGCTGGTGTGGTAACGCCTTTATAAGTGGGATGCAGCCCTAATATTCAGTTAAGTATGAAAATGTTGATTACTGATGTGCACTTCGGGAAAGTCAGGTGTAAAAGTTGGAAGATATTTTACAGTACATATGGTGCTACTTTCTCGCACTAGTGCGTAAAAGAGCACTTTTCGTGCATATGTCGAAAGTTTAAAGGGCCATATGTACTGTAAAACGTTGTACGATACACGTGCGAAATGGTAATTCGCAACTCGTGTCGATTTAAAACACTCCCTGCGGTCGTGTTTTAATTTATCGCAACTAGTTTCGAATTTCCTCTTTTCCGCACTTGTATCGTAAATAACTATTTTAGCCATTTTGTCTGTTCGTTGTTGCACGTCATTACTATATTTTTACTGGTGAACGCACATGTGCGGAAAAGTAAATATGTCCCTACCGAAGAGCGCGTTTAAATATGGACTAGATACAGCACATAAACCTTTCTTGAGCTTTACTTTGTGATTATAAAAAAAATGATAGTAATGATAAATATCGATGCTTATTGGCGTCAAACATAAGACTGTAAAATGTCTTTCACGCCAGTTAAGTATCTTTAAAGACACATGCATTAACCTGTTAGCAGGATTCGTTACATGATAACACAAACAAGACTCGATTTACTTTTCTATTTTCACAACGACGTTCTTCAGACATAAGGATATGACTAGTCCTCTTAAAATAGCAATGTTTTCCCTTAATAAAACTACTTTTGAATAGCACAAAGGAAAAGCTAATATAGTAAGTGTAGTTTACGATGTGTAGCTCTGCCATTTAGTAAAAGCGACCCTATGGAATCTTTAATAAGGTATTAAACAGATTTTGTCTTACTTGCCATAAGGTCCTTTTTCCGCACTACAAGCTCTAAGGTTTCGCATTTTTTTACAAAATGCAGTAAAGTCTGTTTTCCACTACAACCCCACATGTGTCTTTTCGGTACTGAGTGCGATACGCGGTCTTTTTTTAATTTCACACGTCGTCGACCATGTATAGGTAATTAGTGTTCAATCCTACGTCTATTCAGGGCCCATTCATACCGACTGCCGAGCTGAGTGCAGGTGGAATTACCCTTACTATGGTGGATAACTGGATGTCTACCGCAAATGGATTTGTAGGCGAGTTAATACTATGACGTCTATGACGTATACCTAAGTATGATATCATAGTCTTTGATTATTTTTCATCATCATCATCATCATCATGTCAGCCGATAGACGTCCACTGCTGGACATAGGCCTCCCCCAAGGCTCGCCACTCCGACCGATCCTGTGCCGCTCGCATCCACCGAATTCCCGCGACCTTCACCAGGTCGTCGCTCCATCTCGTTGGAGGCCTACCAGCAGTTCGTCTTCCGGTACGCGGACGCCACTCCAGATCCTTCCGGCCCACCGGCCATCAGTTCTGCGAGCAATGTGCCCCGCCCACTGCCACTTAAGGTTTTCAATTCTGCGAGCTATGTCGGTGACCCCAGTTCTACTGCGGATATCATCATTTCTGACTCTATCACGCAGAGAAACCCCGAGCATAGCTCTCTCCATTGCCCTTTGCGTGACCTTGAGCCTTCTTATGAGGCCCATCGTTAGCGCCCACGTCTCAGATCCGTATGACTCACGTCATCGTGATTATTTATGCATGTATCCAAATAATCAGTTACCTAGTTATTGCTAAACGTTCTTTATTTACGTTCTTCAAGAATAATTGTCAGAGTTATACCAAGAAAAGCCCGCAACGATTCCGACAGCATACGCAGTGCAGTTTTATACGTCATAAATGCTAAACTGTCTATTCTAATCTTCAAAAAACGTAAAGGTGTCTGTTAGTTAAAAATACTACTCTCTACCTTTAACTAGCATAGGTAATACATTCACATACCCATATATCAACACAGTTTCTTCGGGTCAATGGATTTACGTGGTCCTAAATTATGATGTAGAAACTTAAACTTAAAACCTTAAATATCAAACATTTCATCCCCTCGAATTTACCAAGAATTGGTTTAAGAAGTCACCAATGATCTTAAACTCGAAACTTCAAACGCAAACCCCGTAGTTGGGGCACACTAAACCTCCGCCATATCCCCCATTCAGAACCGTTCCAACGGAACATTATTCATACTAACCCTGCATACGCCCGCTATATTTTTTTTATCAAAATGACACTCGTCAAATTAGACGGCTCATGTCAATTATTTTTCGTACCTTTGACTACAGTTAATTAAAATTTTATGGTTCGTCTCTTTTATGTCGCTGCATCATTACTTTTGTTTTGCACCTGTGAGGTGTGAATCGGTGTTGGAGTGTCATTTTTTCCCTTTTGTTTTATTGTATGCTTTGTTTAACCTTTTTTGTTTAATTAGCGATGTTATTGCGAAAGCTTGTGCTTTTATTTTCAACTTTCACGGTGAGAGTTAGTTTAATAAAAGCGTTTTTATTAAACTAACTACTAGAACACAATCGGTACTTTTGTGAAGGAATCAGTCAAGGAACTTTATAGAAAAAAACAATAGCAATATTATTTTATTAAATCTCTCTTAAACATTTGCTAGATACCTACATTTAATTTGCGCGGATTGTACCACTGGGACAATACTTTATTTTAACGTAGACAACAGTCGGCCGGACGAAACCGGCCCTATTACCCTGAGTGGAACAATACTGGATTAGTAGGTGATGTAAACCTACATTAATCTAGAATGAATCCAGCATTGAAGCTATATCCAGCATAGATGCCGTTTGTGCTTCTGGTCATATCTATGTTTTTTCTTCGACTTGCTAATCAACCTACTCCTTCATTGACTTAAAATTTAACGAAATATTTCTTTTGTTATAGAAAAACAACATAAAACAGCTAAAAGAAGACATCAAAGAAAAGTTACCTATCTCCGAAAATCTGAAAGCTGTACCCCCTCCCGTAGTACCTTCCCTCGCGCCCCCGGGCGGTGAAACGTTGAAACGTAGCAAGAAGAACAGACCAGCTCCGCAGCCACCTAGACCCTCGGACTTGGAGATCAGGGCACCGTCGGAGCTGATGGTGGGCGTGCCGGGGGCGCTGAAGACACAGTGGAAGCATCAGCCGTTCGTGCTGGTGACGGGCGCTGTGACTTATGTGGCTAATGTAAGTTTACAAATCTTTAAATAGGTTAGATGGGGCAAAAGATACTTGAACTTAATTCTCATACTGTTACTGTTGCCCCCACCGAAATATACTATGTTTTTATTACCCCAACTAACCATACCTTATTCATTCCGTTGCCAGTTTGTATTTGTTAACATTCACCGCTTCCATCTTTCACAATTTCTGGCGATCTTTTGGCATTAAAATATATTATGTTTATTTGTGTTATTTTAAACATTAAATATTGTTTGGTTATTTTAAACTAAGATAAATTATAACCTATAGAATTAGAATTATGATATAGATATATTATGGAATTAGAGTTACATTATATGACATGAAATTGTGGCTAACAATATAAACTGTTGTCTTACAAGTTTGATTTGGCCGAAATATCGCTATATGGTATACAGGGGTGTTTAAGATGGCATCATAGACATTAGACTCTACCTATATACTTTTTAACAATACAGGTATTTCATGCGTCTATTTCAAGCTTTTAAAAAACCAAATTGAAATAGAGACTCATCAATAACGTGTTTTATAACTAAGTAGAAACATTCGCTAATTATGTAAGAGTCGTGAATGCACTATTCCACAAAATATCGAATTGGTAATTTTACTCGTAATCACAAATTTATTACCTTCTTTGACATTTGTAAGAGTAAAATAAGTCAAGACCAGGTGTTTTAGACTACCATACATGCTTCTTATCATACCTACTTCTTTAGTAATATTTTTTTTTTATTTGTTGAAATTATTTTCTAGAACCGGTAGTTTCTTTTAACCTTGCTCGGCCTCACGGCGCCCCTCTCCACTGTCCACGACGAACAGACAGACAGACAGACACACAGACAGACAGACGGACAGCGGAGTCTTACTTATAGAACCCTAAAAATATATTTGTTTCATCAGACAAATAAATGTATTTACCGTAACTACAACAGAATCACTAGGTTAGATAGCCATTAACAGTGATACTAACGGTAATTTATGAACAGTACCTAGGGTCAACCGTGGTGAAGGAGCTTCGAGGAACGGAGTCCACAAAGAAGTCCATACAGAAGCTGAAGAAATCTACCAAAGAGCCCCGGGATTCCCCGGACATCATCCTGTCGATCAGCTACAGAGGGGTAAAGTTTCTGAACACCATCACGAGGGTAAGTGTTTTATTGTTACGTCAATTTTTTAGGTGGTTTAATTATACGGAAATGAGCACTCGGAAATAATTGAGAAAAAAAACAAGACTGGTAATCTTCAATCATTCGAGATGAATAGAGACGAATAAAGTAAAGTAAAAGATAACTGTAGTGTCTTATTTTTTGTATACGAATGTGAAAATAAAAAGCTCTACAAATATGGACCAATTGTTACGATAATAGAAAGGGTTCATAAAAAACCCAAAAATCTTAAAGCATAATAGTTGGCAAGTCTTTGTATTACGGAATATTGTTTCGTAAAATCATCGGAGCGAGTAAAGGGCAAACATCCCTCGGACTTAACAGAGCCCTCGTCTCCGCTTGACTTTTAATTATGGATCTTCACACTTCATCGGACCACTGACCAATCTTGCCTTTGTGTTTCTTACAAAAAAGGATTGCTTTTTCTTTTCAGTTTTTTGTGAGCCCATCATGGTTAGTTAGTTCTGCTAATTAATGTTTTCGGTGTTGTGCTCTTTTCAGTTTGTTGTTTATCAAGTCTTTGATGTTTTATAGATAATATTTTCTTAGATTTTTATCTAAAGGGTAACTTGAGTTTTCATGTAAAAAAAATGCGTAAATAAGAAGAAAATGTTTATGTTCAAAATGCCATATTGTTAATTTACATATCAGATGTAGATATGAAAAAGGTATAGCTGTGTCAGCCGATAAAAACAATCCACGCAGTGGCTACTGACGATGCGATCCCTTCTACCAGTATTACTTACTTAGGTATGACGCGGTTATATGTTTTCTTTATATCATAACGTTTTCATCATTTCGTTAGGGCTAATTAGGATTTTTTTATTATGGTATGATTTTATTTCGCAATCCTTCCTTATCAGGATTTGATCTGCGAGCACGAGATTCGCAACATCCACTGCGCGTGTCAAGACGCCGATGATCTCACACACTTCGCCTACATCACCAAGGACCACACCACCAAGAGCCACTATTGCCATGTGTTCAGAGTTGCCACTATGGTGAGTTTCATCTTCTACATCATTATTCAGCAGATTATCATCAACTTGTATCAGAACGTTGATGATCATACACACTGTCTAATATCACCAACACCGTCACCAGAGTTGCCACTAATGTTATTTTCATCTTTGACATAATTGTTTTGAAGACAAAATTCCACTTCGTGTATCACGCTGCCTACCTCTCGCACAGACCACCAACGTAAGACCACTCCGTGGTAGTAGTATGGTGGTGGTATTGTTAGTCCATGGTAAGATTTACAGTCTTAGAAAACCCAAGGGCTTTATAACAATATTTCAGTATTGCGTTAGGGAGGGCAAGCGTAGTCTAGACCAACTAAGGATTTGCTGAGTTGGGGATCTTAGGAAGATTTCAGTCTGTAGCTAAATGCGTTCAGCTGCAGTAAGTCGACTTTGACTTGACATCGTTAATATTATCAGCACACGAAGGGATACTTTCCATCCCTCGTCCAAGGTGCAGCTATCAATGCTCTCAGATAGATCATCCATCAATTAGTTATACTTCCCTCTGCAATACTACTCCGTCTTACTATGCACACTAATTGTTAATCTCTTCCATTCCAGGACCAAGCAACAGAAGTCATCTTGACCCTGGGCGAAGCGTTCGAGGTAGCCTACCAGATGGCTCTCCGCGAGCAGTCGAACCGCGTCCGCGTCACCCACTCGCAGGCCAAGACTCCCACCCACGACCCCATGACCACCACCAACAAGGAGAAGCCCATCGTCAACCACGGCAGATCACATTCCATTACCGAGATTAAATTAAACGGCCATCAGCTCAAGATAGCCCCCATGCCCGCCTCCTTATCCAACGAGGATTTCCAGTCTTCGAGAAATTCCGATGGCTCAAGGAGCCCCAGAACACCGCTTCTTAAAGCGCCTATAGCTTCCACTGAAGAGTTGTGAACAATTTAAGGTTCATGTCATGTGTAAGATTAGAATGGAATTTTAAAATAAATGGCATTAACGGGCCGTTAGAAATGGCTTCCAAGTGTTAAAAGGCTTAAATTTTGTAACGAGGTTAGTGTTTAATGTATTCAAATTACTCGAATTGTTATCGGTCATAAATATAGTGACACTGTGTGACATTTTGCAGCAATGATATAATTTTTCCGGTCTTGACTCGTAAGACTGGTCGATAAAATTATAAGATTATTGACTTTTTGTATTTCGATTTCGACACTGCTTTTATGAACCATAAACCTTATTATATTATATAGCGAATAGTTAAATAAACAATTTTACTATTGAATAGTAAAAATAGGGCTGTTGTATTTATAGTAGTTGTAAATGTATATTATTTGTTTAATTTGCAATTTGTGTGTGTATGTTACGACTATTATCATATTAGAATTGAGCTATACTTAATAAGTAAAAATATAGCGTCATAATTTTAAAGTTCTGATTATGCGCGCATAAGAGTATTATAATAACGCGTTTTTTAAATAATTTGAATTTTTGAGTAAGGCCTAAAATATACCTATGGGCGTTATATTGTACCTTCTGTGCGTTACCAAGTTTTCGATGTCGTGAGTAACAATGTAAATATATTATAGTTTAAGATTGCATATAGACTTATATCGAATTGTTGATATTACACATCTTATGACAAGATCGGTGAATACGCCTAACACATAGTACATTAAACATATCAAACTTATGTTATATTATTACGACTATTCGATTTATTTTGACCACATTAATAAGAAACTGTGTGACATTTAATTTAGGTATTTATTGTGTTCAGTGTCATAATTTTAACCAATTGTATTATATTTTTATTAAGACTTGCATTTCAAAAAATGTGTACGTATCCTTCACGTATACACGTAACAATTTTTTATTAATGTGGTCAAACCGTATTTAAAAAGTTTTAATATGAGCTTCCGAAGTTAATTTTGCTCGTAAATTATATATAATAAATTCGTTGTCTTCGTACAATAATCATGTCTAAAAAAACGACAAAAAAGAAATTTTTGGAAAAAAAATGTTTAATGTTTTCCTGATAGGTGCAACCGTTTGCTCAAAGCCTTTGGCGTTTCAATTGAATGTAATATCATTTTAGTATTGAATTGTTGTATGACTTGGTATTACGTTGTGACATTTGGCATGTTATTTATTTCGAGTCTGATCACTTATGAGATTTCATGTGATGTGATATAAAGAGTAAAAGTATTCAAATGGATATATCTCTTTCATTTATGATGACGATACCTTGCGGCTTTTATATTTCATTCCTATTAATTTATAAATATTTAATATGTATATGTAGCTGAGCTTTATATAATTGTTATAATATGGATCGAGTTATATGTACAACAATTTCTTAAGAGTTAAGGTGTCTGTCGATGTTTTCTTAAAATAAGGTAGGTGGTATTGCTATTTATATAAATATGGTATAATTTTTACTATAAATTTGTGCCAAAACTCATGGATACAGGTAACATACGCCAATATACAACCCCAAATTGAAATAATAAATTGAAGCTCACTTATCGAACACCAATTTTTTGTAAATTTGGCCTCATTTCGGTATTTAATATACATAGTATAATTACAGTAATTTTTCTACCGTCCCCGGTAGGGTTAGTTTTTATACAAAATAATTTAGGGCATACGTTTCTGTAGCGATTTTTCAATTTTTACAAATCTTTTTTCAGACAATAGAATAAGATAAGTGCTAAGTGTTTGACATTTTAATTACAGCGGTGTCTACCATGTTTGTGAACTCTATGAATGAAGTAGCCAACTATTGGGACACTTGTCAAGCACTGAGATATTTATGTTACCTATATGTAAAGTAGAGTGGTTGCTCATGAAACGGTTGTAATACATTTATTTGGGGTCAATTTATCAATTAGCGTATCTAATGCCTGATATAGTATGTATTTATTCGTTTTTTGCTTTGTATTCATAGAACAACTTCCTCGCATATACACTAATAAAACTGTAACCTACAGTCATATTTGACGTTATAAATGCTCAAAAATATCTGATAGGTATGCTCAAGCTTATACATACTTAAACATTAATGGCGTTATTCATAAACACCTGAATTAGTTATTATCGTTTGTCTTTATCTGTCATTTTGACTTATGAATTTGTAAGAAAGGGATAAAACATAATTTAACTAAATCAGGCACGTAAAGTTTTATGAATAAGCGGATAAGACGTCTATTGATGCGCGGGGCTGCAGCTCAATATCAACCTTCGTGCATTACAACAAGGTTTACAATGACGTGCCGCACACGATATGCGTTTAAAGGGTATATGCGTATTGTCAGATATTTTTGAACGCTTGATCCTGTCTAATATTACCTTAATGTTACATTTCTAATTAGCGATCCCCTTAAAACTATTAAAAACTGACCATTATTTATAATCATTCACATTTATCTAATAAAAGAGAATATAACATCTAAAACGCGTAGAAACTGCATGTATACCAAAGAAATTATTAGACTACAAAATAAACTAAATATTCATAGTTTCGAAATCAAACTGCGATTACACAAAGTAGGTAGGGATAGTAATTAATAAATAAATAAATATAATAGGACATTCTTACACAGATTTACTAAGTCCCACAGTAAGCTCAAGAAGGCTTGTGTTGTGGGATAATGAAATAATTAAAGTTTGAAATTGTCACTGCCGTTGGAACAAATCATTTGTTTTTGTTATTTTTATTTATTTTCTTCAACTTGATGATTAGGTTTCCTATTATTCTAATGTAGTAGAAATATTTTTATGACATCTCAAAAACATCTATGCTTTTTTAAATCATATCAAATGACAACTAAAGTCATTAAAATGGTTTTAAGTTATAGATAAATGTTATAAAACCTGAGAGAATATATAAATATTTGTTGCGTACCTATTGTTTATGTATATCGTAGAAATATAAAAAATATATTGTACCTAGTTGAATATCCAAATATTGATGTAAATATAATATTATTGATGATATTATATTAATCTATCCGAGATTCAATAAATTGTGAAATACAAACTGGCTTTTTATTATTAATGATTATATTTTATTTCGCTTTGATACGCTTAATCCCATCATAAATATCTTAATATTAAGTAGGTATATTAAAGATAATCAGTTGTGTAGGACACGACAAGTAGATGACCTATAAGTAAAGTGACGCGGGTTCAACTTCAATAGGTACTTAATTCTTCTTCAGTGCCAGGCGTTCGCCTAAAGGTATGAGTGTGTAGATAGACGTCCGTCTAACCTAACTTTGCACCGTCTTGAACAGAACAAAGTGAGGCAGTGTCATTATAAACGACATACTTTCATAGAAATTTGACATAAATGATGACATTGATGACACCGTCACACTTTGCTTGTAATTGCGGCTGGAGTTAGCTTGGTCCAATTATACCCACCTATTTGCTACTTTACATAGGTCTTGCAATGAAAGTGGCAATGTACCTGCACTGCACTTTCACCGTGATACAGTTCACACTAGTACGGGGGTCAGATGACACTTACTTGCTTGTTGGTTTTTGTACACATATATAAGTAAAAAACAATGTAAGTAGTTTAGCACCTTTATTTACACAATAAAATATCTTTATCTTTATATCTTTATCTTTACTGATTTCAAGATCAATCTTAGATTATTAGATTGGTAAAAGAAAACTGCCTGGATCCTTACGAGCGAGCTAAACTCAGCCTCGATGTATGAATTTCTCAATTACGATGATGAGATAACCAATTGCAGTGTCGATACAAACCCGATAGGGTTTCACGGCACTTTTCTGTCTGATGTAATGTAAGATCTTAATATAGAATAAATAATAAAAATAAAATAATGCATTTAGGATTCTTTAATAATGGATAAGAGCAGGTTAGAAGAAAACTCTTACCCTTTATTTGCTTGAAAATGTTATGTTGCTAGGTAGAGTGATGGTAGGTGCTGTAGGTGGACTAATATGTTAACGGAATGGTGGCCGCTTTCGGATGAAAGAAGCCCCTGGCGTCCGTTGGCTCGTTGGGTGGACGACATCCGGAAGATTCCGGGTCACTTCTGGATGAGATTAGCTCAGGACCGGGACAAGTGGCGTACTAGAAGAGAGGCCTATGCTCAGCAGTGGGAGATAAAGGGCTGATATGATGATGATGATGCTTGACTAATTCCAACGTTACTTTGGAAAGGACTTTTATTATTATTATTATTATTTATTTGATACACTAGCAGCTCTTGGAGCTGATGCGTGTATATCGAGCACTTGTATTTTTTTTTTTGTACTTTTTATTGTAATAAAAAGAGTCGGTTTTTTTTAAAGGTACGTGTATACTGTTATCTCTTTTTAAAGGTACGTGTATACTGTAATCTCTTTTTGCCATATTTAAACAACAATTTAACACCTCTGGGGCGTATCGCGCATTGCGCACGTAACACTTTTGGAGTTGCAGGCATCCATAGGCTGTGGAGACTGCTACCATCAGACGGGCCGTAAGCCTGTTTGCTACCGACGTGGTATTAAAATAAATTTTATTTACTAGGTTATTCTCACTAATTTCCGTCTAAATTGGTGTAGCGGTTTAAGCATGAAGAAATAACAGACAGACATTACAGTTACTTTCGCATTTAAAGGTAGGGATATAGACATATAGACAACAAACTCAGGTTCCAGCGAGGCTACCGCGAAAACCGAAATTCGCAAATTGCGGGGATCTTTCTCTTTTACTCCAATGTAAGCGTAATTAGAGTGGCAGAGAAAAATGCCCGCAATTTGCGAACTTCGATTTTCGCGGTTATAGCCCAGGCCTTTTATATAACACCACCTACGTAAGCTGGATCGTCACAATGCAACTGAATCGATTAATTTCAAAAGAATTTAGTTAAAACACCACGTGTAGTATCGTGTAAAGAATCCACGTAGATAGTTGTTGCAATTTTTTTTAATTTACCTAAACATAAAATTCGCTGTACTTTTTTTAACCTCCCAAACCCTATTCGTAACAGCTAATAATTTACCCAGCAGCCTCCAATAATAAATCCGTGGCCATAAAGAGGCTAATTACTTCTGGCCCATTAGCTCGCCCGAAAAAAGGCTGCTTTAAGCGCCGTTTGTTAATCTTGGCCAAGCTCGATTAGCGAGCGATGGACAGGCCAGGTACGGGGTGTGATGGTAGGGTAGTTAGTTATTTAGTTTTGCTGGGCATTTTCCGTAAATCGACATCCAATGTGCCTATTTTGCGTGAAACGAGGTAGCGCTACTCTAACCACCCCAGCTCCTCCACGAAGCCTAGCAGTCTTCAGGTTGCTAGTTGCCTTCTTTAATGTGCATGGATTCCCTAGGTATTTGCTCATAGGTTTACAGTCTAGGAGAATATTTTTTGTTGTTTCTTCTTCTTCCACGCACGCTCTGCACATGGGGCTGTCAGTTTTTTAGTATGTGGTAGGGTAGTGTAGTAACCAGTACTGTACCCCTGTGTAAATTTAATTCGATAGCGTGACTTGACGTACGGTTTTCGTTGTCTCATTTTGTATGGGATTTTGAGTTTCCAAAACGTCCCGCTTGGCGCGCTGTTCAAAATGCCATACAAAATGAGACTTAACGCAAACGCGTACTTCACGTCACGCTATCGAATGAAGTTTACAAAAGGGGTTCGGAAAATTTCCAAAACTTCTTACATATTTGTAAAGGGAATCCAATATTTCCGTTTCCGAAATGAAAGTTTCTCCAACATCCTAAGGAATTTTCCTGAAAATACTATTTTTCGAACTTTTTTAAAATTTTCCGCATCTTGTCCATTATTTAGTATTACAATCGTTTATAGAAAACGCCAATTGAAACTTAAATAATCTATAGAAATAGTCACGTGACTTTTTGTAGCATCTGTTTGTCGATGTACTGTTGTTATTTTGGCTAGTCCACCAGATGACCTTCGACAATAGGTACTCGGTATAAACGGCGCCAAGTGAACCCTTGAGAACTAGGCTATATTTTAACTTAACTGAAGTGAGCAGACTAATCGGCCCGTCTAATGGACCGTGGGATGGATGTTGCACAATCACGGCCCCGACCGCCGTAATCGGTGGATTTGCGGGGGAACCCACTTTTTACAAGCGACGTGTGTTTTTTTACACCACATCAGTGGCACAGACTCTTGCTAGGGGTGTCACATGCACTAGAACCAGTGATCGTTTTTGACATTCGTAATATGCTTAAATCGGAGAATAAAGACCTTCAATTTCGCTTTTCCGACTGTTTAAAACATGTAAAAAAAATTTGCTGAACTCCAGACCATTACTTGAAAAAAACCTCGCCAATGAGTATAAAACTCGTCTGAAACCGCAAGTGTGTGATGTGATGATGACTAGCTTCTGCCCGCCACTACGCGTATGATGATGATGATTGATAAAAACTACCGTACGTCCTTCCTCGGGCCTCAAACTATCTCTATACCAAATTCCATCGAAATGCGTGAAGAGGTCACAGACAGAGTTATTTTTGCATTTATAATATTAACAGAGATTTATTTGACTCGATTTCGATTTTGTACCAAGTACGCCGTGGCTTCCTTGGATCTGTTTTAGAAAGAAGAAGAAAGAAAGAAAAAGCATTTATTTATACATGTTTTACTCTATATTATCTATGTAGGTGTAGGCTAAAAGTAATACATGTCATATTTGCTGCGCGAAATTAAATACATGTCAAATGTGCCCTGTATTCTGGCACCCAATATTTTTTTACTGTACCTTAGGTATATCCTACAACAAATACTGCCAATTTACCGAAAATCATTGTTCATTATTGATATTAAATCCTCGACTATCAATTTTCTGTCTCGCCGCATTCGACAATAGGGGAACTTGCAAAACAGATTACTTTCAAGTGCAAATAAGCAAGTGCAGTTTAGTGCAAGTACTTGATAGGTCGATGCGAGTAGCTCGAACGCGGGGCGAGGAACACTTGACTGCTGTTAGAGCAACTGTTGCAGTTTTTGTCGCAGTTGTGATTAGTATTAAATTAGTATGGTGATTTAATTGTTTAAATGAAAAAAAAACTGATTCTTGTTACATATAAAATAAGGCTTGTGTACAGACTAATGAAAACAAATGAATTTTGCACAATAAAACGAATTTTACGATATTATTTGAGAACCATTCTCTGCCATTTAAGGTGGCTGAATTGATACGAAATTATTATTTATTTATTTTATTTATTTAATAAGCAGGCAGGGAGTTATGGCAACTGATATAGCCTGTATGCAGTAATCATAAAGATATATAGTTATCATGAACGAGTATTAGATGTAGTGTTATGCTTGTCTAATTTATTTTTAAACTGGTTCATGGTTAAAAATTTAACTAGATATATTTAACTGATTTGTATTTTTGTTTCTTTTTATTTATTAAAGTTCCATACATAAAATTTATCGCAGTTTAAATTTTTCTAACTGCTAAGTCCAATTTGCTTCCATTGCAGGCCTAACCCGGTAAGTATTCCAAAGTGCCGAGAAGAGCGTTTGAGCAAAGTGCATCGGCTAATACGTAATCTTCGCGTAAACTAAAAGGCACTTGTATATAGTGTATTTCTTTACGTACTAAAATAAAAGTAAACAATGGGTTTTTACATATGGAATGGGTACTTAAAACATGTGATAGTTAAACAACTAACCTGCCTGGATCTGTTATCGTTCGACCTTATCGTTTTAATCGAATGGCTATGCATTCCGTCTCGTTTTAGGTTCTTTATTAGGTCGGTAATACTGGCAATATTAAATATTCTTGCACACTAAAACACCGTATTTTGGTTTGTTTACATTTTGTTAAATACCCTAAAGAAATAACCCATAATAGAATCAATACTCAGAGGCATAACTGATTTAATTAATAGCTGCTGTACATAAATCCGGCCCATGGTAGAGAAATAATTATAAATAAAAGAAAACTTTATGGCAAACAATATATATCACGCTGCATCTTAATATAAAGCCTAAACATATCACATCCCGTCACAATTTAGGTATACCTATTTACAAATGTGTTAAGTTGGTGATCGGCATCATTTCGCGGCGCAATTACCGCGGATACACGCTGGATGCACCCCGCGCTGTTGCAGTTTAAACATCCAGCAGTGTTCTAACTGTAAACAAATAGGGTTTGGGTAGCATTCCAGAAAAAAATCTACTTTGTCGAGGGCGCGACGCGTATGGCAACTGGCAACTACTTAATAACTTGCAGAAATCTGTATTATAAATACGTTTGAATTTAAAGCTAATGTATCCAATTTCAAATCTATTATCATGCCAAATATCGGCTTCTTAGCTATACACTAGAAGTGTTAAAAATTGCGTCACGTACCCGACAATTTTCTAGATGCCCCAACAACGCAATTTCGTAAGAGAGCCGCGGGATATTCATAATTCATAATTCTTTATTGCAACCATGGTACAGTATAGATGTAAATTATAATAAACAATGTCTCACATGAACCCTGCAAGGGCACATCATATTGATTGATTAAGAATACTATGGCACTATGGCCGATGCATGGGGCAGAAAGGTTCGTGACGACCGCGAACCGGAAAACGCAGCAGGAAAAGACCTACAACAAGATGGTCCGACGATCTGGTTAAGGGGGGAGCCAATGGATGAGAGCGGCGCAAGACCGGTCGTTGTGGAGATCCCTGGGGGAGGCCTATGTCTAAAAGTGGACGTCTTTCGGCTGATATGATGAAGAATACTAATGGCTCTGTGAGCTGTAGAGCTCGCGAATCCCTATGAATCCGACATGAGAGTATTTTCTCACTCTCGGTGAGCGTAAGCGTGAGCGAGATGGATGTGCGTGCTCGGGACCGCGGATATAATGTTTTTGAATTGTAATTTGTTGCAAGTTTTAACAAAGAAAAGTAATCGATATGAGTTCCCTCAAAAATAAAATTGCGCATTTTTAGAAGCAATTTTCATATTTTTAGCTTTTATGCTTAAATAGTTACAAATTTTTAAAGTGCGTTTTTGACCTATGCTCGTGTTTTTTTCTATCGAGCGAAAGTCAAAAGATCTGGATTAGAATCGATAAAGTCACTAGAGAAAATCCTCGAGATTGCTAATTAATTTTTTGTCAACCGTATTGCACCTTAACCCTCTTGGTTTGAAACCCTTGCAACGCTCAAAATTCCACTTTTCGAGTAACTTGCTACGCTCGCGGTTAAATTATGGAATCTTATGCTTGCTCGGGTATCAATAGCACGTTAAACAACAAATTTGCTCCCTTGTAAAACAAATAACTATTTCTTGCTTGCAATTGCCATACTGTACGAGTCCACAAATATACTGTGCACGAAGGGATGCAACGCTGATGAGAAATTTGCCGCGCGCCCGTTCGGAAGTATTGCCATAATATTGCCGTAATATCGCCGATCGACTCGCCAACGATCGGCGCCGATGCCCCGTGATAAAATGAGATTACGGTGGTGTAGCATCTAATGTAAATCACTAAAACTGTATTTTTTAGGGTTCCGTACCCCAAAAGGAAAAAACGGAACCCTTATAGGATCACTCGTGCGTCTGTCTGTCCGTCTGTCACAGCCTATTTTCTCCGAAACTACTGGACCAATCAAGTTGAAATTTGGTATACATATGTAAGTTTGTGACCCAAAGACGGACATGTAACCTAAACAAATGAATTTGAAACATGGGGGCACTTTTGGGGGGTAAATGAGAAAATTAAAAAATAGAGTTTTTCAAACTATATCGTGTTATACCTATATATCAAATGAAAGAGCTCATTGTAAGAATCTAAAATATATTTTTTTTTATAATTTTAGGATAAATTTAGAAGTTATTCAAGAAAATAGGCAAAAAATGACCATTCCCCCCCTTTTATCTCCGAAACTACTAGGTCTAAAATTTTGAAAAAATACACAAAATAGATCTTTACCTATAGATTACAGGAAAACCTATTAGAAATTGTAGTCAAGCGTGAGTCGGACTTAATTACTTAGTTTTTGATCCGACCCTACGGGTTTTTTAAAGACATTTCACTCACGTTTCACATAAAAAATACATTGTTTAAATTGTGTAATGTACGGAACCCTTGGAACGCGAGTCCGACTCACACTTGGCCGGTTTTTTAAAGCCTCGTGTCTCTGCATTAAACCGATAGTATACGAGTTAGATTTGGGTTATGTTACACTTCGTATAAGCATGACGTTATGTAGGCGGAACTTGTGCTTTTTAACCTTTTTGTGTTGTCTGTTACGTTAAGCCAAGATTGGTAGCTTATGCAAAATAACAGAGGGTGGTATATCGTGTATCACTGTAGCGACAAAAATAATGTCGCAGGTCGATTTTGATAAATTAAATGACAGTCGATTTGTTTTTATGGGCCGAGTAACATCACTACTAATATCCATACTAATATTATTAATACGAAAATAACTGTCTGTCCTGGGTATATCTGTTACCTCTTCACGCTTAAACCGCTGAACCGATTTAAATGAAATTTGGTATCGAGATATTTTGAGGCCCGAGGATGGACAAAGGATAGTTTATATATAATCATCATCATCATCCCACCCAGAAGTTGCGTGCAGAAGCTAGTAGGCTATAATTTCCAAAAAGTGGAGAATCATAGATTCTTCATCCTATCTTTTTTCCTATGTAAGGTCTAAAAATTTTCGTTTTTTTTTTTAAATATTCTCTTGTTATTAATTGTTAAATATCTTAATTATTAGGGTTCCGTACCCAAAGGGTAAAAACGGGACCCTATTACTAAGACTCCGCTGTCCGTCCGTCCGGCCGTCTGTCTGTCCGTCTATCACCAGGCCTCATGAACCGTGATAGCTAGAAAGTTGAAATTTTCGCAGATGATGTATTTCTGTTGCCGCTATAACAACAAATGCTAAAAACAGAATAAAATAAATATTTAAGTGGGGTACATATAACAAACGTGATGCCGTTTTTTGCGTAATGATACGGAACCCTTCGTGTGCGAGTCCGAGTTGCACTTGGCCGGTTTTTTACAGTATGTAGGGATAAAAAAGTCACAAATGATCATTGTCTGTAAATTCTAAAACGCCACTGACACACGTTATGACTTGATTCGTCATGATTCAAACTGGGAATACCCTAAACATTTCTCGAAGTTCGAAGAACTTAAACCTACGATTTCTGAAAACAGTAAAAAGGCCTAATTTGGAATAGCCCAAATGTAACGAAAGTATTTCAAGGTTCATGCTATGAATAAGGGTAAACGTAGTGACCGAAAGTTCACCACACAGTCGCAGCCTGTTACACACACACGAATACGCGTCGCAAACCTCAAGTAGGTAATACAATTTCCAGCACAAAGTCAAAGAGCGCCCGTGTAGCTATAAACAAATTACTGTAATGCCAACCTAAATACGTGACGGCTGCGGTAGGGTGGCTAGGCTTCCGGGTTTCAGGATGGGATTTATGCCCAGGCACAGGAAATTCATATTTGTCTTTAGAGTATTTAATTTATTTCAATGCCGTACAGTGTATATTATTTTGCAGGTACCTACTTACACATTATTATTTTTATACACTCGATTTAAAATATACCTAATTATACCTAATTAGTAAAATATTTTCTCTTTTTAGGGTTCCGTACCCAAAGGGTAAAAACGGGACGGGTATACTAAGACTCCGATGTCCGTCTGTCTGTCTTCTGTCTGTCACCAGGCTGTATCTCATGAACCGTGATAGCTAGACAGTTGAAATTTTCACAGATGATGTATTTCTGTTGCCGCTATAGCAAACAAATACTAAAAAGTACGGAACCCTCGGTGCGCGAGTCCGGCTCGCACTAACGAATAAGAGCAAGTAAATTTTGAACACTAACGCAATTGGCTTCCAAATAGACCGACTTAAAGTTTGCCTATGTTGCTTACAGCCTGTAATATAAATATATATTTATGGCGTGATGGGCTATATTAGTGGGATTACATGCAAGCGTATGTTCATCCTCGCTCTAAACAGCTCTAATTATTGTCGCTTCACTCTTTTTACAGACCGCCATCTATCATATTCAAAATACACACTCGTCAACATAATTGTACAAAGCTAGGTCATATTTATCTTCAAAATCACTAAACATAGTTTTTATAACACATAAAATGTTTTAGCACTAAAGGCGCGACAACTAATAACTTATTTGAGGGTTTTTGATGGTTTACATAGACTTCTCCTTCTTTTCTAATCGCGTGGTGTCGCTAGTGTCGCCGTAATTACGGGCTAATTACGCACTCTGCGCGAGCGTGTGTAATGCGCATTTTCGCTCGCATCGCTCGCTCAGCGAGTATTTACTACGTACTAGTTACCTATTGATGCTTAGGATGTTAGGGTGGATTAATAATATTATAAGCAAGTAGTTTGCCTCGAACAGAGAACCCTCGACACATATTTTTCGATTGATCCCTCTAACTCCTTAGCATCTGGGCTGGGTGCGTAGCCAACGTGCACATCGTTAACGCTCCGTAGCGTAGCGTAGTCATCTCTCTCTACAGACAGACAGTTGCGTTTCGTTCGCTACGGTGCATAAACGATTGGTTAGGTACGTTCGGTTGGCTAGGCACCTCCTTCTCATTCGAACTTAGAATTTGTATTAATTTAATAGTTTAGATCATGCCAGAAATCATAAAATGAAGAAAAAAAACAAATCTCAATATATCGTCTTAACAAGCACGAAACTTTCTTACGTCTACAAAAGACCATAAAACAGACCTCACTTCGCTGGGTTAACTAGTTGACTGACCCTAAACCTCACTTCGTGCGGTCGATAATTGTACATACATATAATATATCAAAAATACTACAGACGTGGGTAGTTAGTTAGTTTTACTGGGCATTTTCCGCAAATAACCTTATAGAATTACTGATTTCTACTCACGATTTCTACCTCTACGCATTATTATTTAAATTGTAAAACGGGACTTAATCGCGCATTTAAGTTTTAAGATTTACCTCAGACGTTTCGAGGACGGCATTGTCCCCGTGGTCTCGGAGAAGACTGGCTAAAGTTGACATCAACATCTGCTAGCCACGCGGGTTTTTCGAACTACCCGCACTTGGTCTTATTTATCAGCTTGAAGATCGTTTTGCGCACTATGGATGTTACTTTGTCGACACACAACACTATATAACGATATTCGATTTATCGACTGTCGATATTCGTTAGTAACGGTAAACTTAAATACGCGATTATGTCCCGTTTTACAATTTAATAACATATAGAAGTAGGTAACTAATGTATGTAACCTTTATAGAAGGTATATAGATACGCGAGTAGACAATCGGTAGATATATAACGGAAATTTGAGACCAATGTCGCGTGATAGACGCACGTCCGCTATTCTTTCCTGAACACAGATTCAGGATATAACATCGGATATGATATGATATTACTGATATTAGAAAGAAAACCTTGTAATGTTCGAATTTTAGTCTAACTTTATAGTCTCAGTGTAGGGTGCACAAAATACTATGCCAGCTACCTTAATAACCTGCAGACATCTGTATAATATAGGTACCATTTAATATATTAAAATATAGTTTTATCACAGTTCCCATGTCTACATCCTGAGAGACATGTAGGTTATCATAATATTGCATTGTCATCCGATTTACATATTCATGTTTGCAAAATTTCAGCTCAATCGGAAATCGGGAAGTGGGTCAAATTTAGCTTCCAAGATTGGACTCACACTAACTAACATACATTGCTAACATGGCAAGTTAAATAAAAGCTTTTAATGTAATTAAGTATGCATCATATGATTGAAATAAATAAATGGAAGTATCTCATCCACCGCTGCTCGGTTCATGGCACAGAGCGCCGCTGAATACAAACCGCGCCCGCAAATCCTATTGCGGGACTCGATTTCACAGATTTTGTCGGAAGTCAACTCTAACTGATTTGCTGAGCGATACATGTATCTACCTAATAATACAGGGTGTCGTAGGTAGCGTTGCTAGATGAACTTCGTGGTCTACTTAAAGAATAACACATTTTAACGCATAAAAACAATCGTTTTTTAGGGTTCCGTACCCAAAGGGTAAAAACGGGACCCTATTACTGAGACTCCGCTGTTCGTCTGTCTGTCCGTCCGTCTGTCGACAGGCTGTATCTCATTGAACCGTGATTGACTGCAGTCAGCTGAAACTTTCACAGATGTGACAACTTTCTGTTGCCGCTATAACAACAAATACTAAAAAATACGGAACCCTTGGTGGGTGAGTCAAACTCGTCCGGTTTTTAACGTTTAGGTACACACCAAAACTTACTCCGGATTGATTATTCGATCGTATCCTCGTCCACACTATATTCCTATCTTACACATAATCCGAAATGCTATCCAAATCACTAAATAATATTTGACGTCGGTGGACCAAGTAGAAACGATGACAAGAGTAGGTACTTACTAATTACACATATATACACTTAGCTACAGAAAGGAGCTAGCAATAAGCCATGACGAGTGGCAGAAAAGAGTGAAAGGCGTTTGCCTAAAACTGATGGTGTGTGTACAGTATTGTGTTATACAGGCTATAAAAAGGTGGTAGAAAAATAACACAGCTAGAAATAGACGTCAGGATCTTAGTAGTAATCCTCGATCTTTTCCTAGCATTTCGAAACTCAAATGTATTTTGATAAAAATGTCGGTTGTTCCACGAAATCGAGTAGGTATCAGTATGTATCAGAGAGAAAGCGGGTTTTATTGAAGACCCAACGGCCGTGCGACCATTGTGTGCGGATTAAATCATATTTCGAAGAATAACCGGAGGAAATTGTAGGTTACACCACGCACAGTGTGGACTTGGACTATTTTATTTTAACGCATTCACTGCCAGTGCTACGCGTGTAGCCCACAGCGCGTTTTTCCGCTTATAGTAAGTAGCGAAAATCGCCTACGAATGCAGAACCCGCCTAGCGGGTCGCGCAGTGATTGTGTTAATATGTAATGATGTGTAAAAAAATGTAGGTAAAAAAGTTACCTGCTGTAACTTAGATGCAGGTACAACTCTGGAAATTGTGGTTCAACTTAAATTGTCAATATTATGAGAAAAAGACGTAGTCGGGGACCTAAAAACGATGAGAGCGCTCGCTTGTAAAAATATGATCCTGGATCCAAATGATAGTATTATTTTAATTTTATATCTATTTATTTATTTATTAAATAAATTTGATATCTAAATATCTATAAAATATCAATGAGGTCAACTGCGCCGCTCGTAGTCCCCAATCAAGTCGGTTTATGTTCAGTGTAGGATAGCATATTTTTTTATTTACCTATAACTACAAATGAAACTCGAGATTGAAGAAAGTTGTGTGTGTAACTGTGTACCTACTACTACCTACATATGCCTTCCATATAAGTTCTGTTAGGTATATTATTTGCTTTCTATATAGCTAGTACCTCAGTGAATTCAAAGGGTCTCTATTGTTTCCTATTGTATTGTTTGTCCGCATTTTCGTTAGTCATAATTTTGGTTTTTCTCAGAAACGCCGAACTTTTTAGGATTGCCTATCTAACCTAACCTATCCATAGGATAACCTTACGAAAATCCAGAAAAGTTAACGGCTTCAGAATTATAACTAATAATAATCTGACAATCAAAGGGATCCAGAATTCAAGAGTCACATAAATAATATTGTGTTAAGTCTATAGTTTACATGTCATATCCTAGGGGCTGTTTAAGACGAGATGAGGTCCTGACTGCAGCGACGCCTGATTAGCTCTGAATCGACGCGGCTTCATATAATACCTATTGTCATACATTCTCAGAACAAGAAGGACCTATGTGCTCTTGAAATGCATGGTAGTTATGACGTATTGTAATACCGTCGTAGGACAATAGGGGCGTATGTGGCTTGGTGGTGGCTATGACCGTCTGGATTGGAATCACAGATGGGATCAGATACTTAGATAGTTCTTTATAAACTGTCAATATTATTGTAATGGTAGCAAAAGAGCGCTGGTGGCCTAGCGGTAAGAGCTTGCAACTTGCAATCCGGAGGTCGCGGGTTCAAACCCCGGCTCGTACCAATGAGTTTTTCGGAACTTATGTACGAAATATCATTTGATATTTACCAGTCGCTTTTCGGTGAAGGAAAACATCGTGAGGAAACCGGACTGATCCCGACAAGGCCTAGTTTCCCCTCTGGGTTGGACGGTCAGATGGCAGTCGCTTTCGTAAAACTAGTGCCTACGCCAATTCTTGGGATTAGTTGCCAAGCGGACCCCAGGCTCCCATGGAGCCAATGGAGGGACAACGCGCGGAAGATGATGATTATTGTAATGGTAGCATACTCGTAACATACATACATATTGCATCATATCAGTTAGGCACTGGTAGAGCTCAATTTGCAGGTTAGGCTTGTAATGGAACTACGGGATACTTTCCTCAGGATATTACCTGTTTACATTACATTGTATTGTTTACTGTAAGTTAGGTTTTAGTTTTGTTTTGATACATGTGTTTGAAGAAAATGTTAAAAGACTTTCTAATAAATAAATGCTACTACGACTTAAAGGACTTTTTTAATGATAATGTTACAGACACCTTCTAAGTAATTTATTAAAACAATGACATACTTACTTAAATTACTATGACATACATACCTAAATTTATAACAAAACAATTTAATAATATGAATATTGTACAATAATTTATTTATTATAATACATTTATTAATGATCTCATGTGTAATTAGAATAATTGTTTTATGACCTGATATTTTTTTAGATAAATTAATAATTTGCCACATACAATACAATAAAAAATATAATAATAAAATGTTATGAGTAAGCTATTGATATGCTGTGCCCTTACAGGGTCCATGTGAGACATTGTATATTATAATTTACATCTATACTGTACCATGGCTGCAATAAAGAATTATGAATTATGAATATGAATATGAAAACATGTACAATAATAAGATAAATGTAGGTCATTATACACTTATTGGTCTTTGTGATCTCTCGGACCATAGGCTCATTGAATTTTGGGTTATTTATACTTATAAGTTAACTAGCTGTTGCCTGCGACTTCGTACGCGTGGATTTGTATGTTGGTGGTTATATATTCTACAGGTGAGTAGATACGTACCCGCTGTCAATTGTAATATCGAACTTATAAAACACTGTCTTGCAATAACGCTTCTGATTTTACCTATTTGATATTATATTCTTAGATAAACACAAGCCTAAATGCGGAAACCTTTAATTTAGTTAAATAATTATGACAAATACGTTAATTATGTAAATTTCGATCCTATAATATTTCCTCAGTCAAATCCCAAAAACAAAAGCTCGTATCATCAAAAAACTAAAACCTGCAATATCAACTTTAAGACAACAACTTAAAACTGAATTTAAATGTTGCTGAAGACGTAATAAAGGTCGTTTTTACTATGACATTTCCAAGTATAAAATGGCTTTTCGTAACCCGTTTACCACAATAGGGGCGGATTTACATCCCACTCGAGAAATACGTTGGCGAGCATGACTATCTAAAATTCTAATTATCTTGGATTAAAGATGGCGCAAATTCTAGAGATTTCGAGTACCTACATACTTGGAGTTTGCTGTGGATTGGCTTGCGGACTTGAGATTTTCGTGTATAATTTTTTTTGTGGCACTGTTAGGTGGGGTTACATGTCAATAATTATTTAATCCGACAAAAGAATTTAGATGCCAAGGCTGTCATTCCGCTGAGGCGGAGATGAGCAGAGATGAGAGGAATTGTAATCCACATCTCTTCTCCGCTCCGCTGGATTACAACAAATGCTATTGGTTGATTCCCGCACGTCTCCTCTCATCTCCGCCTAAGTGGAAAGGCAGCCTAATGGGTGCCAAACTCTACAAGTAATCAGATAAGCAAATAACTTAGGACAATTGTCAAATGAAGCTTAAAACTCGATTTGGCTAGTAGTTACCACAATCCATATGTTTTTGAAAAGTTAGATACTTATGTTGTCCTTGTACTGAATCGTCAACATTTACAATGAATAGAAAATAGCTGCGCCAGCTTTCGTGAAGTATATACCTAATACCTAATACCTACCTATAGTCAGTTTTACTCGCACTGCCAAAAAGAGCTAGATTTATATATATACAAATATAATTCAGATTGTATTAAGAGCCTTTGCATAAATATTTCGCCATTAATAATTAGGGAAGTTGTACGGCGAGGCAGATGCGATTTATTCCGATTTTCGGATTCACGGAGCCGAAGTCAGCGGCTTGGAGGGGTGGGGTGCCAGTTCAAGACGAATATTTTTTTTAAACCTCTTAATTTTAAGGCGTAAAATACATAGCTCTCTCACCGCGAACTACGAGTTCGTAGCTTTTGGATTCACACTTGGGCCGCGGGGCAAAGATGCGCGTATACTTCACAAGGAGCTCCGAAAGCGGTTGTCGGAGGTAATAATAGAATGTGGAGATATTGCATAACAGTTTATGCAATATCTCCACATTCTACTAAGATGCTATTATTGGGACAATATTGACTATAGGTATTTGTAAAGGGGCCCACTGATTATCAGTCCGCGGGACGATATCAGCCTGTCAGTTAAAACAAAAAGTTGACAGTTCCGAACAACTGACAGGCTGTCTGATAATCAGTGGGCCCCTTAAGTGCGTCCCTAATTTCGCTGTTTGTATAAAAAATAGCAATATTTGTTTATTTTTACACATTTTTGAAAGAAAATCTAGCACTGTCGTTCACATCGGAGCAGTGGCATTCCCGCAACAAAGCAATATTCCTCCATTTTTTATGCCCCGCCCATTTTGCCCTAGCGCATCGCTCGGGTCAAACCCTATAAGATATGTCTTACGTGTGCTGCGTGCACTGCAGTGGAGCTACTCGTAATGGTCGTCCATCCACTATAGAAGCTCATTCCGCATGATAATCGTTGATAGAAAACGACAATCGAAACAACAATGTATCGAAATAGTCACGTGACTTTTCGTATCATCTACCATCCCGACACATTTATCTTTCTGTTTGGCTTTTGTCGTTGTCGATGTAGAGTCGCCATCAGATATATCGGAACTGCCGAGGTGCTTAAAAATATCTAAACACGCACTCTAACGCCTTGACAATAGAGACGTGTTCAGATATTTGTGAGCACCTCGGCCGCTCCGATATATCTGATGGCGACTGTACAATCGAGAACATTCCCGGTGAACCACTTGAGAAAAAAATTACCTCGCGAGCTAAACTCCGCCTCCCATAGAGATAACCAATTAAGATGCATTTTGGATTATTTATTTTAATAATGAAAAGGAAAAAAACAGGTAATGACGTAATGAGACAAACAATAGGTAGTAAGCACAGTTTATTAGTTGTTATTGTTTAGGCTAAGCTTCGCCTCCCCATAAAGATAACCAATTAGGATGCATTTTGGATTCCTTATCTTAGTTTGCAAATGCCGACGGTCACAAAGACAATGGACAAACTTTACCTGACCTATTTTTTTTTGAACACCCACATGACATGCTATTGGTCATCACTTTTATGATATCGCCTGACCATCTGCAAGACGCGTTTAAACGATTTTTGCCCTTAAGATGGTTCAACGGGAATGTCCCCGATTGTACGATTGTCATCTTTGCTAGGCCCTCTGATAAGACAAGGTCTTCATACAGTGCAGTGGTATTTCGGCATAAGCGTAATTTCCCGTAACCCGCTATAAGTAAGGCCCCACCCATTCCGCCCCAGCACGCCGCGCGCTCCACTGCGCTCGCGTCGCCGCCTTATAAGATTTGTCTAAAGCATTTACAGGATTACGGTTAAGATATTTACTTGCTGGATTTCTGCGTGCACTTGTATGCAGTTTAACATGAGATTAAATAGATAATGGTTTTACAAAATATATTTTATTTTATTTATTTGGCTCACAAAACAAGTTACAGACAATTGCAGAAATTAATACAGTATTAGCATACAGTTCAGATCTAGACTATAACTAAACATGTGTGCACAGAAGGATAGAAGATTTAGTTACAATTTATTGCTAAGGAGGTGAGATGCCATTTCTACACAAGATTATGGACAGAAATGTAAAATAAACAGTAGCAAGATTAGTTTACGGAGTTGCGTGCGCTAGTAATTAAACTAAAACTAAATTATACTAAATATTTTAACATAATGTCAAAAAAAAAATATTGGCCTAATATTGCCCTAGACCGAGACACGTGGAAGAAAGAGAGGAACGCCTTTGCCCAGCAGTGGGACATAATAGGCTAACAAATAATAAATAATATTAATGAGTCAGAAAATAAAAAAATCGCTGCGTTCCGTCATTTTCAGGAACAGAAATTTAAAATACAAATAGGTAATAACAGAAAACCTGTGATTGTAATGTCTCCAGACAATGTACATTTTATTTGCCTAGTTTATGTAGCTGTTATTCTTAGTGTAAGGCCTGAGTGGACGCTCGAGTTGGGCGTGCAGCCGGGCGGGGCGTGCGGCGTGCATATTAAACAAATGCAAACGTATAGGAGCGGCCTTAGTGCACGCTGCTCAATCACTTGTGAGCCCGACGCCACGCTGCACGCCCCGCCGAACGCTCCGCTTCGAGCGTCCACTCAGGCCTTATACTTAGGCGAACTATATAGCTTGCGTAAAAAACGTACCTATGTAGGTATAAATCAATACGCTTAAAGAATCTGCCTCTCTCTAATAGTTTTACAAAATAAGAAATACGTATTTTTTAAAATTCGGAAAAGATTTAAAAAAAGTGTTAAATTATAAAAATTTTGGGTCATTCTACTTTTTACTACAGGTTTTTTTGTCCCCAGAAAGTTTTTGATTTTTAAATTTGTACTTCTATGAGCACGATATATATCTACTTTATGCTACTATTGAAATTGAATTTACGTGTAGTTAGATGAAAATCCCATATGAATAAAAGATATGCATATTTTGTTAGGTAATACCTAACTGAGTCGAACTTCTGTCGTGAACTTTCAGCACACGCCCTCGCAAGAAAAAAATTGACAATCGCTACACGCTATACTCGCTTATGGGTCAGTTGGTATACCTTAGTACAAATTGGTACAAAGAAGATATACCTACTAGTAAATATCGACAGCAAAGCTTCCGAAGTCTCAAAACCGTGATTGGCCAATACAAGACAATGGCGGCTGTGATGGACGTTGATTAATGTCTGTCTGTCGCGGAAAAACTTGTGTTCTGCGCACAGGGAAGCCATGGACATGGCAGAAGAAAAAAACCGGCCAAATGCGAGTCGGACTCGCCCACCGAGGGTTCCGTCTTTTTAGTATTTATTGTTATAGCGGCAACAGAAATACATCATCTATGAAAATTTCAACTGTCTATAGCTATCGCTGTTCATGAGATACAGCCTGCTGACAGACAGACGGACAGACAGACGGACAGCGGAGTCCAACAGGGTCCCGTTTTTAACTTTTGGGTACGGAACCCTAAAAATGGATGGGCTATGCGAACGTGGAGGCCAATGTGAACTTATATTTTGATGTTAAAATGATGTCAGTCGCATGTACATTTAGAAGGGAGACTAAAATCAAGGTTTCAGTAAGGTAAGCTGGTTGACATTGGGTTGGTGGTGCAGAGTAATTATCGCAAATTCTGAGAAAACGCAAAATATGTCTAATACTTTTTTCCGCATAAAAAGTGCCCCTTGGCAACAAGTTTTTACTAATCTACATTGTCAAAGGGGCTTAAGACTTGTATAATTAGAATTTTGCCTCATCTGAGAGTCGAAAATTGATAATATTTATATATTTTCTTATCTTACCCTACTTCAAACAATGTTTTTTTAAAGATAGTATAGGTACCCCTTCTTCTGGAAATTCTGTTGTAATGTATATTATAATTATTACCTATATTAACTTTTTTTATTTATTTCGTACCAGTATGTAGTTTAACACTTCCAAATTATTGGCACTGACATATTAAATGAAATCTAAACTAAGTAACACAGTGTTTTTATGATTTTTACAAATATTGATAGTAAAAACGTCAGTCTTTATAAACAAGTGTGTTAATACCTATGTTGTTTAAGCAGGAAAGCATTTAACTGACTGTTAGTAAATCATATCTCATAAAAGTATTTAGCATTCATCAGAAAAGTATTACTTAAAAACTAGTTACCAGTTAACGACATATATATATCGTCTACGGTAAAACTTTAATAATTGAAATAAAAAGGTACCTTAGTAAGTATCCAGAATAATAAGATAAGTATTAAAAGATAAAAATAATATAGAATCAGAACATAAAGCCTTCTCCACGGCACCGGTGTCGCGACATTTGATCCCGGCGACATCTGGCGGAAGTAATGGATTTTTTCAGTTAGCTGAAGGTGAAAATTTAATCCGCGATAAGTGACAAAAAATCGCGCCTACAAAGGGTACGACAAAATTGGATTTTACGCTGTTTACAGGCGTATGGTTTTATGCCATATATTTTTTTAGGATGTGCGACAGGTGATACCATCGAATTACGATAGGCATTGATTATTCCTATTCATAACGAAAAAGGGGTGTAGCGTAATAATGCGTTGTTGGTAATAAGACAATTTTAGAAAGATCGACCTAGTTCCACAGTAAGCTCAATAAGGCTTGTGTTGTTGGTAGTAGACGACGAAATATATAATATATGTATAGTTATATATGAATACTTACATACATAGAAAACACCCATAACTCAGGAACAAATATTTGTGATAAACACACAAAAAACTCGGTGTTTTATTGAAGGCGTATAAGTAGGGCAATATATTATGTTTTATTTACTGTTATCTATTAAGATAAGTAGTTTTTTATATTCCACCTCTTTCAAATACTCTTTCCGTTTCTTTAATAATAACTTTAAAAAAACACTAAAAGGGTTGTATAAATTCAAATTTTATAAGTACCTATTTTGGCGGTCTCTAAAACAATTATTTTACAATTTCATAATTTAGCACGTCAAGGTATCCATATACAATATACATGTACCGTAAGTGTGCATCTAAATCTTGTATCCAATATACAGACATTGCAAGTTAAACTTTTCAAAGTTAACCCGTAACTGCGACACAAGGAGTCATCAGCAGGCAAATAGTTGAGCAGTTAGGGGGTTAATACTTGAGCCGGGTTGAAGGGAAGTTTGCCCCGGGACTATTCTGGGGCGATAGACATGTGATACACAAATACGTGTGTCTTTTGTAGTTGAAAATTTGTACTTTAAATTTGTAAACGTACTACGTTTATCAAATTAACACGTTACAGCGAACTGCAAAATTGCATGGACACAGTATTATCAATGGCATTTATTCATGCACTTTTGCAGTTGAGAGTACAACCGTTAAATACTTATGGAGGCTATACATTAAACACTTACATGGGTCTTAAAAAATACATGCGTTAAATAATTATTTATTTAATTGAAAGATTGGTTTTGGTTTGTTTTGGTGGCAAAGTCTGTTATGAGTATTCTGAGACAAGAAGTAAAATGTTTTTTTTTTGCGTCTCCGCATCTTCTTTTTTGAAAGTCAGTAAAAATTGAATTCTATGTCACCTGGACCATTAAAGATGAAGTCGATTATTTTAGCTATTAAGCTTCGCTAGAAAACTAAAAATCATAGCTTACCAGCAAAATGAGTAAAATGGGCAAAATACTTATCGCGTCTTAAAATAAAATCTTCGTCAAAGCGAGCTAAGATCTTAATTATTTTCCCAAACTCAGAATCTTGTACAATTTTCAAGCCTCTTGCCAGTTCAGCTGCCAACGACACATAACAATGAACTATGCGACGAACACTGCCTGCAGTACAGAACGACTAAGCTGACATACAACTGCAACTGACATACAATGTTTTGAAGCTGGGGTTACGGCAAACGAGATTGCAATGGCCAAACTTCGTCCCTCGACGTACTTTATTTCAAACTGCGTAAGTTACTGTAATGTTTTATGCTCGTAATGTGGTTTTGATATACTTTATTGTTTTTATGGGTTACTACAAAGTGTTTAAAGAAAGCTTATTTATGAAGAATTAAATTGTTGTGGGTATCTATTTTGTGAATACTTTTTTCTCGCTTTATTCAAGTTAAGAGCCCTGGATGCTTTTCAGTAAATCATTCCATAATATTGAATGTTGGTATAGCGGTCTTAAGGGGCCCACTGACTATCAGTCCGCCGGACGATATCGGCCTGTCAGAAGAAAAATTTGAAAGTTCCGAACAACTGACAGGCCGATATCGTCCGGCGGACTGATAGCCAGTGGGCCCCTTTAATCTCGAACAGGTACTTAGACATCAAATTAAAAAAAAAACGTAAAGGCGACCTTAAATCTCCATAAACTGATATAATAATCTACATATTTTCACATTTATATAGTTCTCGAAACTGCACAAAAAAAGTTCATGGAGAGTATAATTAGCATTTAAAAATAAAGATAAAGTAGAAAATGTTATGCAGGAAAAATGCAGGTATATAGGTACAGTTATTTACCTACTATATTCACTAAAATGAATACATTTATTCTATATGTAATTATATCTCATTTAGATGTTCCGCATTTATTGTTTAAGTTATTAACCTTTTACAGTTTTAAAGACACTGAGAAATCACTGCGAGAATTTTAAAGTAACCTCTGGAACGTTCCTGTCTAATCCCGACCTTCTAAGGAAGTTTCTTCCTGAGCTCTAGATCTATTTAAGGGGCTCACTGACTATCAGTGCGCCGGACGATATCGGCCTGTCAGTTAGAACAAAAATTTGAAAGTTCCGAACAACTGACAGGCCGATATCGTCCGGCGCACTGATAGTCAGTGGGCCCCTTAAGTTTCCGACGGCAAACGGCCGCCGTCGATATGTAACTACAGATGTATACTTTTCCCATCGTATTTTCTCGGAAACGTTCGTATTTGTCATGTTACTTCAGTCAACCTCGGTACTTTTTGTACCAAGACTGACTGAAATATCAAGATACGTGCGTACGTTTCCGTGAAAATATGAAAGAAAATAAAATAATTATGCACTATATCTGTAAGTTAGTTACGATAGTTTGTGGTTCAATACAAATTGTATTAGACTAACAGCCCAATCGAACGTACAACTGATATCAGAATGACATATAAATGATGTCATTTCGTTTATACTGGTCCGTACATGTATGCATCGAATAGGCCTGAAAGTTGGATTCATCGTCAACTGTATTAAAATATAGAAGTTATGAAAAGCAACGTGTTGAAATCACAACCACAACTATAACTACAGCCTGTTTGAACAATTATTGAAGAATTGAGTCCCAAAATCCTAAGTAAAACATATACAATACGGGCTTAAAGCGACTTACGCTTGTGTTTTAGCAAATTCAATACATATTCACATACTGGTCAATATTACACATTAAGTTCCGACGGAACTTTACAAAACACTGATTTAAACTCTTACAATTTAATAAGGATCTTTTCTCAAAAATGGACGGCAAAGTCGACGTTGCGGTTAAAAAGTAGGTCGCGAAGTGCGTAGTTTATGGTGAGTCAAAAAATTAATAAGTTAAAAACATTGCAGTCTCGACTTCGGGACTGCAATGTTGCATACAAATTCCATTATTTGTCGAGTTCCAAACTTTTTAAAAGTTGAAGTGGCCATATCAAATGAAGGCATGGGTCCATTAAACAGCCAAACAGATGGTCAGTACTTATTATTATAATGTTGGTACCGCGACTATTTAGGTGTCTCAAATAGGTTGGCGTATTTTCAGCAGAAAAATACACTTCTATTTTTAATTTTAAAATAAAAAGGCGGCAAAGCAAATCTTTACTTTTTTTACTTTTTTTTTTACTTTTTTCTGTGAAAATATATACATAAGAATGTTGCTTCTGTAAAATATTTATATTATATTTATATTTATTGCGCCATTTTTGAGAAAAGCACTATATATGACTCGGCTGGAAGGCTACTTGCTGGCTTCGGATTTAATTAAACGGACTCCCAAGGTCGTCCGTTTAAAACGAATCCTCAGCCAGCAAGTAGCTACTTCCGAGCCTCGACAATAATGTACTATTACAAAATCCGAGCCAAAACGAAAGTTACCAGAACTCGTCTAGTTACTGAACTCACTATTGAAAAATTGAGTCCCAAAATTCTAAGTAAAAGCTATACAATACGGGCTTAAAGCGACTTACACTTGTGTTTTAGCAAATTCAATACATATTCACATACGGGTCAATATTTCGCATTAAGGTATAACGGAACTTTACAAAACACTGATTTAAACTTTTACAATTTAATAAGGATCTTTACAAAATCCGGGGCAAAACGAAAGTTACCAGAACTCGTCTAGTTACTGAACTCACTATTGAAAAATTGAGTCCCAAAATTCTAAGTAAAAACAAAACAATACGGGCTTAAAGCGACTTACACTTGTGTTTAGCAAATTCAATACATATTCACATACAGGTCAATATTTCACATTAAGGTATAACGGAACTTTACAAAACACTGATTTAAACTTTACAACTCGAGAGAACTCGTAGTTACTGAACTGCTGGCTGGCTGGCCACAAGAACTATTACGTGATAATCTGTGGCCTTGTATCAAAGAGTTATTGAACATAAAGAGGTGTAAATTCTAAGAAAAATGCTGCTTCGAATTTGACAGCTGAAGTAGATGCTCGCTAAATACATTAGGTATGCCTCCCTTTTCTGCATCATTTTGATATCGGAATGTAAGTTCGAACTGGCCTCGTGTTAATAGCTGACAGTCTATATTGAACATATGACGCTGTTTAGGGCCGTTTAGCTACAGCTAGGCTATCATGGAGGCAGAATGTTTTCTTAGGCCGCAGTTGGACACAACGGCCTTAGACTTTACGCCTCTTCTATACTCAGTAACTCTTTGCTGTACGGTGCACAGCTCAACTACTTTAGAGCTTGCAGGTTTACCGAGACTTTGCTCGTCTCGAGTGAGACTCGTGCGCATTGACGCATACATTTCAAGCCTCAGCAACTTTCAGCTCCGTATATCGCTAGCTATAAAGGGGCTCGCTGAAAGAACCCGTGTCAGTGTGGTTTTTGACGTTTCACGGGGCTAGAACGGCCAGTTAGAGAACGGTTAGGAAATTATTATATACATAATTATAACAGGTTGTGCTAAAAAAAAACATTGTTATTACACACTTTTATTTAGCTTCACTGCGTATATACCTTTGTATATATAGTGCTTCAAATCTTGTAACTAAAATTTAAACCACTTCCCGGTATCTGATTCAGTTGAAATTTGGAGTACTGTCGTAATTCCGGTGACAATGCAATAATATGCTAACATGGAGGTGTTCTGACGATGCAGCCGGGAGGTATTAGCCAAAGGAACTCCTCGATGGAAAAACACAAACAGTTTAGGCTCATTATAAAGGTTTCAAGAAGTACTCGATAGACATGCAAACGAGAAGAAGTACAGTCAGCAATAAAAGTGTGTCACAAAAAAATTTTTTTTGACATTTACTTGTTTTTAGATTCCGGTTCGATTCTGACATTCGTGATAAGTGTTAGTGTGCGTGAAACATAAGTCTAGATACGAAAACGTGTGTAGTTTCAGTATAAAATGAGTGTAAATATATTTCACAAATTAGGTACAAGGAATACTAGTAAGTGACGTAATTCGTAAACATGTTGATTGTGCCGTTATTAAGCTCTAAGTAGTTTGATTACTAAGCTTAGTTTGTAAGGTCAGCGTCTGTGAGACGTTTTTAAACTAGTGACATTCATTAGTGACGTATTTTCCGATTACTTGATACACTTATGTGCGATTAAACCGGTGCGCTATTAAAGATTTATTTACTTCATAATATTAAATTACAATATAAATTATTCTAGCCTCTTGAGTCTCAGAGGCCTTTATTCCAATATATTTAACTTTTATTAAATAAGGTTTTTTTTTTTTATTTTTTTTTTCCAAATTCAAAATCAAATCTAAAGATTCTGGGATTCAGGAGGCTGGACTAAAAAGACTAAATACTAAAGAAAAATAAGCTACCTTTACTCTGGCAATGTACAGTCGCCATCAGATATATCGGAGCGGCCAAGGTGCTCACAAATATCTGAACACGCCTCTATTGTCACGGCGCTAGGTGCGTGTTCAGATATTTTTGAGCACCTCGGCCGCTCCGATATAGCTGATGGCGACTGTACCACTTTTGGTGATACCCATAGCTATACACATGACTAGCAGAAATATGTAGTTCAAAAGGACACATGATGTATTTGTACCTACTAATGACAGTAATTAACGGTTTAAATTGATTGAATGTTAAGAATTACACAATAATTCATGAAATATCTATGTATTAAAACGGGAACTATCTAGACCAATTTTGTCAAACTTAAATTTTTCCTTAAAAAGATTCCCTATTTATGCATTTAGATATTTCTATGCATTTATATGTAAAATCAAGCTAAATTCTAAAGCCACGGCTGTCTATAAATAACTACGCGATAGATAAACGTAGAGGCAAGTAGGCTATTCATTCCCAAGTCGCGTAGGGTAATGTATATTCTAATATATTTTTGGGACTTTTCGTGTCTACCGGCCCGTGCGGACTGCGGTCCGACGAGGTTGGGACACTTGGGACCATTTTTATGGGATATCGATGTTTAAATCGACGATGTAAAGGACTCACTACAATGTTTTGGTATGCTCAGACTATAGTTGCCACGTTTTGACAATTTTCTACAGACTTAATGAAAAAATTAAACTACAATTAACTAAACTAAAACTACTATAAAACTAAAAATCTAAATCTAAAATGGGCCCCCGTGGCATGGTGCCGAGGATGCTCGCAGCATTTCCTCGCTGGATCGCTATGCTCAAGCGTTGGGCGAGGAAGCTGCCAGCTCTCTTATCTCCGGTCCCATCCACCAGCCGCTTCGCCAATTGCCAGTATAGGCCCTGTGCTGCGGGGCCCCACGGATCAAGAGTCTCGACTCCAAATGCAACAAAGTTGTAGTTGGTGTCGAGACTCCCGTATTTGCGCTTTTTGAGGGCCTCGGCCGCCTCCGCTGCCGCGCCGGCTTTGTGTGTAGTACCGTGGAGGTGGGACGGCGCTAGCGTGTCAACATAAGTTGCGTCCCACACGAGCACACGTCCCATCCTCCACGGGATCAAAGACATTCCGTCGGGTCTCTTGCCATCGTCTCTGGCTATACCGGCAGGCTCCAGTACAGCTGGAACGTTTGATGTAAATGTTTAACTTACACTAACTTTTTAGTCAGTGTATCATGATTCGTGAACCTCTAGCGTTCCATCACGGCACTACTCAAATTAAATTGAACTCATATGTTATTCAATAAAACAGTTGCTTTTGTTTTGTTTCGTTCGATTCTAACGAAAAAATTCAATTAGGTACCTATATTTTTTATAATACCTACCACTGATTCAAATTTGACTGCCAATTTTAATTGTATGGTGGGCCCCTGGAGGTTTATAGCAAAAAACATGCTATGATCATTATAATAAGGCCCTAAGTGCTTGTTTACATATTGTAATGGTGATTAACCAATTGATGTGTAAACAAACAGGCCTTAAGTGTATATAGTTTTGGCTCTTAGATAATATAATGACAGGTACAACTGTGTGGGAAAGATGCTTGAGAAAAATTACGGAAAAAACCTAATTAGACACCACAACCCTAATACTTAGGTTGGAATCCATTAATATTTACTACATCAATTTAACATCTGGCTCTGGCATCATGGCTGGAAAACTTAAAACATAAAAGGCACAGGCGTCACCAGGCTGGTAGCCTGGTCTCAAATTCAGAGGCACAACAAACCCATACATGCGACTTATGCGGCACGAAGTGCCGTGCAGCGATAGGCTTGTATAGCCATAAGCGAAAATGCATTGGTAGTCTCAACCGTAGCACTCTTGACACAGCGTTGCAACAATCATTCATCCGTCAGGAATGCAGTGGCCATTGATGATGATGAAAACGACGATATTGTTTGCAGGCGTTTGTTCTTGATTAATAGGACCAAATATCCTGTTTAAATGGCATACCCATTTTTGTTAGGTACCTAACTAGGTACTTAAATTTCTTGATGTAGTAGGTACTCTGCAGATACCAGTAGGAAATTGGAAATCGTAAACTATGCTATAAATAATAAAAATAAATCTTTATTTCAGAACATTCAAGATTCCATACAATACAATACAATACAATACAATACAATAATGTAGACCGTATTCTGATTTTCGTTATTAGGTACCTGCAGAATCTATTTTAAAAGGGTAGGTAGACATTAAATTTAATGTTGACTTGTCGGTCTACTAGACCTCAAATAAAAAACCGCGTGCCTAAATGCTAATGCCTAATGTATCGAATATTATTGTTACAGAAAGTAAAATCTACCGATAACTTTTAATCCTCTTCACCCCATCCCTAGCCAGCCCCGTATTTACCCTGCACCTCGCCAGTTCATCTTCACGTTTTCCCCTCTTTTTACCGGAAAGGAAAAAAAACGGGAAACCGCTGTAGTAATGAGAGTAAAAAAAAGCTAAAGATCGCTCCCCATTTGGAAATGTAGCTGTCCCGCGGAATGAAAGTCGTTTTATTGTGGGCTATAGTTTTATTTCCTGCTTGCATTGCAAGATTGATTTGTTATTTTTTTTATTTAACTTGCCGTGATAGTTGTCGGTCTACTACTTATCTCAGGCGGCTGATAAAGAAGTTACGCGGTGATTTTCTAGTAAAAGATAGCCAGGTTTTGGTACCAAAACTAATTTAACTAATCATTAACAAATCAGCTTCATACATTCGTACCAATCGATTCAGTTAAACGGTAGATAATTTATTAGTTTGGGTAGGGTAAATCTTGGAAACTAAACTGAAACCACTCTGACTTTTTACTTTTAGTGTAAATTCATCACGACATAATGGAGGTTGTATAATACTTTTTTGATTATGATATTATGATGAATTGTGTAGGTTTACGATGAAAAATATCTCCTTGAACTCTTAAAAACAAGCATATTAATGCAATTTAAATTTGTTTCAAGTCTTACCAATCATATTCCTTCAAAGATGCAAAATGAAGGCTTAAGGCTCTAAACTTTCCAAAGATTAATGTTGTTTAGTAATACGGTATTGTCAGGAAACAATCAAAATGGCGAAGTATAGGCATAATTGGATTGGGCAGATCCCCAATAAGACAATTTGGTCGCAAATTGCTCCCTAGGAAGGCAAATTGGGAACAAGGGGTCCTGAGTGTCCATTCTCGACACTTGGCAAGTCGAAGTGTCATGAAAACCAGTTCCGGAACACTTTTGGACACACTTATATCGACTTCATTTGTAACTAAATAATTAAAAGGCAAAGTAACAATGTACCTACTTAATAAAATATTGCGAGTCGATTTTACCTGCTTCAATTAGTTGGGAGTATGTATAATGGAGATGACAATTACAATAATGTAGTTCCATCAAGCTAATCTGACGATGGACCCCGAAGGTAGCAAGCATATTAATGCAATTTAGCAAGCATATTAATGCAAATTAGGTATAGGTAGTGAAACTCGTTGGTGGTTACTAGGAAATACCTCGATACGAGACTCATGTTTTGGTTTGATTAATCCAATTTTTTGGAGGGCAATAAATAAGTAACATGTCTTTAATGAAATGCAAATATTTGCAGAAATTTATTTGAAGGAACTCGAGACCACGTACCGCTGGTTAGTTCATGAACCCGACTGCGAAGAGCAATGTGAATGTCCCGGGCTGTCCTTAATTTCATGTAGATTCACATAATATGTAAAATTCCAGGGAAGGTTATTGAGGATGACATGTGGAAAAGGAAGAGTGTTTCTTCTTCGATGTGTACATGAAGATTTTCAAGACAAATTGTAACTGATTTGCCTTTTCTGTTACTTCAGAATGGTTGAATATCTAATTTCGGTAATAAGATACTTATATAATAGATTGGTGTGACACACAGCTGCAAATGCAGACTATCAGATTGTTTTAAAATTTTCAGTGTACGAGTATATAGACGCCTTATTCAATGAGGTTGAGACCCGGGTATGTCCTAAAACTACGTCCAAAAGAGAGGCATGGGCACTGTGAATAACATCTCGCTTTGTGTGGTAGGGCACAGGACAGCGGATGTCATTCCAGATCTAGAGCAGAGCCCAACTGGGGAGGTACCTCCACCTTACAGAAAACCGCAGCCAAAAACACTAGACCCTACTAATAGTGTTGTGTTCCTGCCGGTGAGTAAGGTTGCCAGAGCTCGAGGGAGAGGAGTTTTAGGGTCGGCAACGCGCATGTAACTCCTCTGGAGTTGCAGGCGTACATAGGCTATGGAGACTGCTTAACATCAGGCGGGCCTACCACTACCTTTGTGGTGCTACCTACTGTAGTGGTAGAGTCCAGTAGCGAGTGGCTAGTGTTGTGTATTTATAATATAACAAAACAATATCATAGCCTCAATTAAGTCATTCACCATGGTTCACAGGTAAGTTGTGGTTACCATAATTAGATAAGCATCAGTCATGATTGCTATATAGATTTAAGAGCATGTAAGATGTATTATCTGTTGGTAATCCTAAATAAAGAAAATAATAAAGATAATAAAATAATAATAAAGTGTTACTTCATGATAATAATGATGGTCTACTTTAAATCGGCATATTACCTAAACAGGTACCTGGTCTATCAGAACTTATTGATTTTAAAATTTAATTTAATTTTCAGAAAGCTGTGACAACGCGAGGACGATAATAAAATAAAATTAAAAAATTTGGACCAAAGTAGGCACAGTTTACGGTAGTTTTCATACACGAAGCTCTCGGTTTTCAAACCACATCTCCTAAGTCCTATTCTTTTTCTACTTTTCCGCTCGCGCGCAACCATGACTTGCGTGTTAACTTAAATTAGAATTTCCACATAAACGTCGAAATTAATTTCAAATGTATCACATACATCTCCAGAATTAATTAAGTCAGTCAACAGGGCATGCTGATTTACGTCTGTATCAGACTACGCGTGGCGTCACACGTAACATGTTAAATTATTTGGCTGCGCCATCTAGGAGGAATTTGAGGAATTAAGGAGGGTTTTATTAGAGCGGGTGTTGTAATTTTAAATGGAGGAGATGCTTTGTAATCATCGGTTCTGTATGTAAAAGTAGTACCTACGATTATTATCTACCTACAAGATACAGGAAGAAGTAGATGAGTACTTTATTAGGTACAGTCAGCTGCAGAGAAAAGGTACCCCACGTCCATACTAATTTACAGAACTTTGTATGCAGGGGGTGCCTTTTCTCTGCAGCTGACTGTACTATACTAACTTTATTTTTTAATTTTTATCATGTTCGATACTCGTCATTTGACAAAAAAAATGTACCTACTGATTAACCTTCATGTCCTGTATTTTATTAATTAATTTAAAGATTAATGCACAAACCAAACAAATAATCAGAATAAAATATAAAATAAGTACACACACAGTTACATTTTAAAGCATAGGTAAATAGGAAATATGACATCGATACCGAGTTTATCAGTTGATACGTGTTGTCCTTCCACTGTGCTAAATTGGCAATTGAGTGGAGTATAAGAACGCTTCAGCCTACTCAGCCTAGTGGTAAATCCGCCACTGGATGGGCTTGTGATCCAGTCGCGAGTGAGCCTCGCCCGAGACAGTGATTTTTATAATTTTTAAGAGGCCGGTGTCGATTTTGGAGCAAAAATGTAAAATTGATAGATTTGGTCGTTGAAATTATACACGTTTTGTTACGTTATATCTAAATAACAAGTATGGTTACTATTAGCACGTCTTCTCATCTTGCCTAGGTCAATAATGAGGTCGCGAGCGTGCGTCGCCGGTAATATATGAAGAGAAGGGGCAGTTTTTAAAATTCATCAAAAAATTATGGTGGTGAATTATACAAATTGACATCAATTTAAGCACATAGCACATAAGGCCTTTACACGATATCTTACACTAAATTATATGCCTACAGTCCGTGTTGCCCGTCCGCAGGCAAATCTGCAGCGAACGGCGGGACATTTGCCCGCAATGATTTATGGGCTCTGCTATCGACACGACGCAGCCCTTCTGTCGGCACGGGACAGAGGATGGCATGGAGTAGACCAATAGTTAACATGGCTAAGAAGTCTCCAGAATTTTCATGATATTTGCTAGATGGTAATGGGCCAAGTTTGAGCATTCATATATGGCCATATTTATAATATTTAAAGGCTCATTTAAACCATTGGATATATAAAATCACAGGAATAAGTGTCTAACAGGTGTAACAAGAATAGGTCCACTGCAAATTATATTTGTGTCACAGCTCGTTTACTTAAACTAAAATATTTTATTATATTTGAATCTAATGCTGATGGCTTTTGAGTTATTTCTACACAACGAGATTTTTTAGAGCAGTTATTTTTCAAAATTAGGTGATGATGATTATCTGCAGTAATCCGGTCGGTAATAGGTCGCCGTTTACCACTTTTGTCACACTCACATCACATTAATTCAATCGAAATTCTTGAAGTTGAAGTAACATTCCGGTGGCATTCGCCTACTTTCCTTTCCAAGTCTTTTTATTTCATAGAGTCAGACCAAGCTAACTCGGCAACGATTTTGATAGCACAACCTGTGTAAGTGTTCATATAAGTTTGACGTTTAAAAGAATACTTGCACAGTCTGTGCTCTCAACATCCCTACCGAGTTAGCTTAGTCTGACCAAAGATAGATATAACTCCGTAATAGATGGATACAGTCTAAGGAAAAAAACGTGCCTCGAAAATCACGAAAATTTGATTCTCGATCAGATGGCGCCACTACCTTTGGCCTACTCTCGTATAGAGGGCGTTGACGGTTTCGGTTTTTATTTAACAATTTTAACGCATATCAGTGAAAGAACATGGGTCAAAATCATAAAAATAATTAATGCAAATAAAAAAAAACATTTATCCATATTTTAATACATTTTATCGTATTTTTATAAATCTTCATTTTTAGTTTTAAAGTGTGTCGATAGATGGCAGTGAATTTACTGTGGTTACAAAATTTACTATGAGAGTACCGCTCTATCCTATTATATTCTCTTTGGTCTGACTCTACTAAGCTACTTCACCGCACTCCTGTTCCGTGTCTAACTCAGTCCAGTAGTGCGTGCGCGGGGCTGCGATTTTTTGTAAGATTTTCCGCGCGATTGCGCGCGCGCCGCCCTGCGACTGATTAATCGACTATTGATTACGGGGGTAGCCAAATGGCTGAATTTACAACGTGATGGTACAGATTTAGTTTACGTACCAAATTAGTTTTGGAGGAGGCAGCTCAAATATTATTGATACATTAACTAAATATTAGGTAGCTACTAATCTATCCATATTTCAGTTCAAACACCAAATAAAAATTAAAAATGTCAAACTAAATCAAAATGACAATATCCCAACTAACGTTCAAGTGCGTAAACATCATATTACTGCAAGTAGCACAATCGGATTAAGTCTAACCTCGAAATCCTTCCAAAGATATGAAATTTGGTATATATGTTAATTAAAGGTCACTTTTTCATGTCCACACTATTTGACATTTGGGGACCACGAGGAATCGCAGCCATCTTGGAAAATGTGTACCATCCTGGAGAAATATGCGTTTTACTCTAAATATACGTCCTCTATGAAAATACGGTGTAAGGCAACATTAAAGCTTATTAAATTCTACACAAAACAGTCCTAGATATCTTTGCGGAAAAATACATCTTGTTATAGAAAATAATAGCTTAATCCAGATTTAGCCCTTATACCCTTTCAGGGGATATTCTCTTAATATGAAATTTGGAGGAATATGAATTCCACTTTTGTCTATACATTTGTACACGTTCTACCCCAACATTTTACTCGACTGCGACTTAAACAGAAAGTAGGGTTATGGGTTTAAATACTGAAAATCAGTACAACCTGTAGCTCAGGATACTGGACGGATTTTTTAAAATGACATATCGGTAGATTCCTATTGCCCTTCACAACCTGTTTACACTTGTTTTATTAAAGAAAAACCAATACAACCGCCTTGAGAGGACGTCGAATATTAAATCATATTTTTACTCCTAGCGCCTAAACTAATGAGTGAATTTCAATAAAATAGACATCAGTAGATCCATAATTGGTACACCAGTGCTATGCAATACAAATTTACTAAAATAAATGGAGGAAAAATGTTTAGAACTTAAAAATGTAAATGCAAAAACAAATTTTAGGTCTTAAATGGGGTTTAAACAGTAGTAGTGACAGTAATTAAATTTGACATCTACTCGTATAATTTCAGGGATCCCTGTTTGCGTGTCATAAAGTAAGTCATAAGTCTTATTTGGTTTTCTGTTTTTCTCGGAATATCTGGGTTTAATGTGAATACTGTGTATGGCAAAACGAAAGCTTATTAAATTCCACACTAAAAAGTTATACAACACCATGTCCCAAAAACGAAGCCTTTTCTAGAAATAGGGCTCACAAGTTACAAGGGAAGCTTACAAGTTTTCACACATTTTTTTTTTCGTGGTTGGGTAGATAATGTTATTGTGTTCCAAAAATTGGTAAAAAAATTATACAAGTTTTTTTCTGACCCGTTGTAGGAGACGATTAAGTATAACCTTTTGACTTCTGAGCACATTTCCAGTCAGTGACAAAGCGGCCTAAGAGGGAAAACGGCAAAGCCGCAGCAGTCACCTCTAATGTAAGTAAGGTAAAACGTTTAATATAATCAAACATTGAGACTTGATAGTTCAATCGACAGTAGCTATATCTTTATAGGTACGTTTATAGATAGATACATCGTCAACCCCGATTCATTGATGCATACGCACCCAGCCTTGTTAAGCCAAAAAGGCATATGTACATGAAAGTAGCATGAAGATACTACTTTTTGTCTAATCTCAGTAAAATTATACTGTCACCCGTCAAACGCACGTTCAAACGCGAATAACGTTTTGCCATGGCATCTGTGAAATGGTTTTCATTGCATCAGGCAGTTTTGTTGTGAGACAAGAGGTGGAATTAATAATTTAACCTTCCATATGTGTGTGGTAGTCAAAAATCGTGAGTTCAAACCTCGATTGTGCTGTAAAGAGCAGAAGAAATCATATTAAATACCGTTTTAACATTGTAAATAAATTGTTTTCTTTGCGATATAAAACTTTCATTTTACATACAGACAAATATTTTCATTATAAGATGGAAAATTTTATGTTGCATTTAAGTTAAAGGTAGTGACTAGGGAACAAATCAAATTATTTTTATGAAATATTTTTGATTTGTGTTGTTTAAGTAGTCACACTGTTATATAAATTATAAACTGAAATAGATATCATACACTAAAGAAAAAGTGACCAAATCTACCGGTGGCCGAGGCGGGAATCGAACCCGCGTCTTCAGCTTACGCGGCTAACGTCCTCCTGACCGCTAGACCACCCGGCCACTTTGGTGGATTTGTTCACTTTTTATTTAGTGTATAATATCTATTTCAGTTTAAAAATTAAAGGTAGTGAGTTCAAGCCCCTTGCCCTCAATAGTACCTATATAGTATAGTTTTTTTGTTCTTATTAACCAAATTGACAGTAAATAAGAACAAAAAACCTATACTCATCCTTTTCTTTTGGGTGCTAGTACTAGTGTAAGACATAGATAGTATGATTCTCTCTGTCTATGTTTGAAATGAGACAGTCCTTTGACAAACTATATAATAATTTACTGAACGAAACGTATCTTTACGAATATGACGTCGACGATAACCACAGACCGCCAATTTGACAGCAAGTGTGATCAAAGATGTCGCTCCTCAATTTGGTTTACGGCGGCAATATTTACTAGCGAGACTGGTGGAACTGGTAACTGTAGTTTAACTATAGGTTTACCAATATAAATTCTTATTTATGCTATAGGTATCTCGTTGAGTTAATGCGATGCGTGGACCGACTTTGCAGACGTGTATCTAGTTTATAAGATGATTACAGCTTTATGTTGTAATAAGCTGTTTAAGACAAAGTTAAGGAACCTACATATATATATATATATATATATATTTTTTTTTTTTCATAAATCATAAATGTTTATTGCTAACCATGGTACATATGTTGTTACAGATGATAAAGTTTCATATGGACCCTGACAGGGTATAGCACATATATTCTTAAAAATAGTTTTGAAAGCTAGTTCTTAAAACTAATACAATGGCGTGGAGAACAATTTTGCCTTTATACATGCTGGTCTTCCAGGAACTCTGCAACAGAGTTTTAGGCTTAGTTTTAGCTTTAGGCTTTCTGAATTAAAAGCGCTTTTAATTTTGTTGTAAAAATGTATTTTCACGGATCTATTAATTTTTTCACATTTTGCTTGAATCAATAAATATTTTAAGTATTGTCAGGTTACTCTATCTTATTCTGGATACAAGTATGGCTGTAGGACTAGATGAACCTAGAATTAAACGAATGTAATGCTTAGAAATAAAAGAAAAGTGGAAGTGTGGTATTCTTTAGCAGAACCGTCCGTTAATACAAAATTAATTAAACAAATTTTATACCACTCAGTTATATGAAAGTAGACATGGCTTTAAACGAGTCTATGTATTCAAATTGCATAGAAATATTTAAAAGTGTAATGAAGCACATTTCCACATTGTTTGAAAAAAAAAACATGTTAGTCTATTAACTTGAAGGCAACAAGGTAGGATTTAATATTCGGTTAAATTATTTTCAACGAAAATCGTGCATTTTAGGTGTTTAAATTAAAGCACAGTTAGCGTAACTGTGTAACCGACTCTTCGCAAGGTATTTTCACCTTGCAAAACTATACTGATATTAATATATGACGACTTTGAACTCAGCAAACTTGCCACTAGTCGAAATTATGCTTAGAAATACTTCTCTCTTGATTTCCAAGGTAATAAATCTGAGGGTGGTTTATTTGATAAGTTATATTTATTAATGTTGCCACTTTAAGATGTTTAGATTTAACTAATTATATTCGGTAAATATGCATGGTAATGGTATATATTAATATGTAATACCTATCATGAAAATTATCAATAAAATAATGCAGGTAAGTTATACATAAATACTTAACTACAAAAATAATCGTATACGACTACCCTTCCCCAGTCTGCCATTTAGCCTTCTCCAAAGAGCAGGTACCCTTTTCGTTACAGCTTTTTAATAATGAATCAAAACATGGATTAACAATGTTTGCGTTTCTATGCGGAATCACTACAATGAAAAATAAAATAGACGATTTCCAAAATAATATATAATACTAAAAAACATAATTAAATTCTCTAATACAGCCAAGAACCTGACAAACGAAGACCGATATTTTCAAATTCGCGACAATAAGAAACCCATTTGATTCCGGACATTTAGCGCAATATTTGATGAAATCCCGGTCCCATTGTGAATGCGCACCACATCATAATTCCATATATAATATGAATAAAAACATTAAATATTGCAAGAAAAATCATCAAGGACCGAAGGTAGCCTAATATGATACAGCCCATGGTGCAATAAAGTTCTGTAAAACGAGTTATGATTTTTTCACATTCGCGACAATAAGAAACCCATTTGATTCCGGACATTTAGCGCAATATTTGATGAAATCCCGGTCCCATTATGAATGCGCACCACATAATTCCTCTGGCGGACGGCCAACCGATTTCAGTTTTCACGGATCGCTTCGCTCGCCCCACGGTTCCGTGTGCCGCTTGTCGATTACTATCGTATTGCAGGTCTTGTATTCTGTGCTATGTATAGGTGAGACGATCGCTAAATGAATCAGTGAATTTTATAACTCGATATTCGTACTTATTCGTGATCCCAGGCTGCTAGGCTGCTACGTTTGAGCGGTCGGCTTCTCTGTGTTAGTTCAGTGATTGGCATAGGTAAGTAGTACGCTTAGGTAAAAGATCCAGCTAGATTATGTACATGTTACTAATTAGGTATAGACTATAGTTGTTACGTATTTTGAGATCCAAAGTCTGAGGAGGGAATGACAGACCTTTTAGGTTTACATTAATTAAATATACTTCAGAAATTAAAAAAAAAATTAAGCGCGTACAAATGAGTTTAGAATGGCTTTGCTACCAATGCTAGTAGTTGTCGGTACGACATTTGCAAAAAATAAATATGATATAGTTTAATTACAACTTTCTATAAAATATTGCCTTATAAAAACACAGCAGCGTATTAAGTTCATGGAATTAATTAGTCTACATATTATAAACTGTAATAGATGTCATATATTAAAGAAAAAGTGACGAAGCCCTCCACAGTCCACATATACATATTTTCAAAACTGCCGTTAGTTCAAAAATTTTACGATATTTTGCGGATACGGGACAGATAATCAATTTTTTCCACCAGTAGAATAACGCATGAAATTCAAAAAGCAAAAAGTATACTTTTAATCTCCCCCGTTTCTAGTAACCCAAAGACAAGCTATAACTCAATATCCATGTTTAAAACAACAGCCGAAACACAAACTGTGACCGAAGATGCAGACTAGGTTAGGCAGCAGCAGCGCTTTCTGCCCATCATGTACCTTATGTCATTGTAATAGGGTTTGCGAATTCTCAGTTAACAGTATTGATGTTAGTGTTGGTAGGAATTCCGAGTCTTAAGTCTCGAGTCCAGTCCTTTATTGAGAATTTTTAAACGCAACTTAAAAGGATTCGAGCTTCCGAATAAATACTACGTCAACTTGTAGATTTTATCTATACTAGCAACAGTTAAAAAATAAACATTATCATATCGTAATTTTACGGTTTAACACTTGTTTTTAGTCACTCGCGCGACATGTTGCGTTAGTATGTTTCACGATAGTTTAAATTCGGTTATCGTATGGTGTACACTGTGTTAATTTTACATGAAGTAATTTTACATATTATTCACAACGGCGGGGCTTAATCGCGTCAAATAAGTTTTAAATTTACCTCCGACAAATGACAACACCATGATTGAATGATTACACGAAGACAATGAATTCGATTAGTTTTTTTGGAAAAAAGTGAGAGCTCTGAAAATGACTCAAGTCATTTGACGCGGGTCTAATAAGTTGAAAAGAACTCGTGTTTAGACTGGATTATATTAGTCAGAAAAACAGTCGAGTCTTAAAGCAGAGGAGTCAAAGGACTCAAGTTTTAACCAACACTAGTTGACGGTATAGGTACTAGGTGTGTGTTAGGAGAGCGCTGCATACACTTCTATTTACGACAGTGCTTGCATCGACGTGTTGTCGCAGATACAAGAGTGGTTAGACACGGCATGTTAAGAAATTAGAACTTAGGTAGCATATAGATTACGGTAGTTTTATTTCTCAGCCAAAATAGTTACCTACAAGAAGTAATAGAGAAACAGTCGGTTGTGAATCTTTAATTACGTTGAGTTAAGGTAAGTTTTGTTCTCTTCAAATTCGAGAAAAAAAAAAACAATTGAACATTAGCCTGATGAACATCACACATCAAAATCCACTAAAGCATTAAAAAATTTCATTCATCAGAAATCTAGAAATCAGTTACACGAGCTCTTATAGTTAAAGGAATTCGTAGCTGCATGTAATCCGCGGTAACATTTCAACCTTATCCCTGAAATATGTTTCCTCAGGATTTCTTTCATTTCAAAATATTCGTAACTCTACAAGCAATCCGTTGACCACGACACGTGTCACGCCCTGGCTGCGGCCTCCATGAGCCCATTGTAAGGCAAAACGGCTCCCAGCCCTGTTCCATACGCGTCTGTCTGCATTTAGAGAGGCTGTGTGGATGTACGGTCCGTGCAATGTTTTCTACGGTTTTGGATGAAATAATCTTGGACGCATCTTGCCTAATATCACTTAGGCATGAGATTCGTACGATTTTTCAGTCATAAATTGCACTTACCTAAATTACCAGCCCGTTGTAAAGTGAAATTCGGCCGAGCTTGCCGGGGATAACTGATGTGACTTAGCTATACGCGAATTCACGAACTCACAGACTCTACTTACCTAAATTACAGTTTCAATCACTAAGCACTAAATTATGATATCATAATTTCCTTAATAAGCTCACTAAATATCAGGACATAATATGTACCGTAAGGTCGGGGTACTTTAGCCCTTACAAGGTTACTTTTTCCACCCATGAAAACCTATTTTATTGAATTGATACATTCTTAAAAACGACATTATGTGATTATTCTGTTTTTGTGTAAGTGTTAAGTGCAAAGTAACCTTGGAGGGCTAAAGTACCCCGACCTTACGGTATATGAAATAAAATACGCATGCACCCGCCAATAGTAACAAGTAGATTCTTTTGTAAGGATAGGACATCAACACCAGACCTACTTTTATAACTACATTGGTTTACATCAAGTAATTATCATGTCATAAATGCCATAATTTTAAAATTTTCATTGAAATAAGAGATAGCAAACGCAATAAATGCATCATTTACACAACCTACCACAGCAAACATTCCAATTTTAAATTGCTTTTATTTTTCCCAACGGTCAGCATCATACGTTTCATTCCTCGCAAAATAATTAGCGAGCGTTCGTTGTTTAAATTTTATACACCGCTGCGTAGACCGGAGCGTTTCTTGTATAACTTTTGGGAAAATATTTTTTTAGTTCTGGCTGGGTATAAAACGTTGGTATATTTCAATCCCCCCTGTGCAGAAAGCGTGAGGGCTGTTACGTGATTTTAATATACTATGACTACAGGAGGCCGGAAAACGCGCCGCTGCTTTTTAGGATGGAAAAAATAGTGTTAGTTTTTTAGAAATGAAAACGTATAAAAGTAGAATATTTGGCAGTTAGCATACGCCCGAAATTTACACAGAAAAGTTTTCATCGTTTGCTTGCCTATATCTGTGTAAAGTACATTATGCTTTTATCACTTTTAAGCAAATATCCTTTGAACTTAATATTCCTAAGGGTAATATAATTATAACATAGGCATTCTGCATTACAAACAATAAACCGATAAAATAAGTCAACGTATTTTACCATGTATTTTAATAGACTTATATTGACCGGGATATAGACCGTGATTACCTTTTGTATTATTTAATTCCCGGTCAATATAAGTCTAGTGAAACTAACCGTGAATCATTCAAAACTCTAATGTATTTTAATTCCTACGGCCAAACAACAAGAGGCAGACGCATCATATTATGTCAAAATTTCCTTCTGATATAAAGTATTTTTATTTATTTATTTGTTTATTAGTCTTTATTATTTTTAGGTCTTACTTTTATCATTATTTAACCCAACATACATTTTCATTTCGAGCACTAAGCAAATTACTAACTAAGCAAATTAAGATAGATTCAACCTACGAATGTAACCTAAACTTAGTGTGAATAAACGGCTTTTTTATTTTTTTTTATTTTTTTTATTTACATTTTCATTTCTTCATTAGGACACAGAGGATGTAACCCAAACATTCTTAAAGAGCCCTTGCTTTACGAAATAAATAAAAAAAACCGGACAAGTGCCGAGTCCGACTCGCCCGCCCAGGGTTCCGTACTTTTAGTATTTGTTGTTAAAGCGGCAACAGAAATACATCATATATACAAAAAAAATTTACGTAACAGTGACAAAATATTTTGTTATTACATACTTAGACAAAAATGGGACTTGAGAACTATGTTCAAAATCAGTTGTAGGATACTGAGCTAAATTTATTTCTTTATTACTTAAGTTTAATTATTGTTTTAATTTTTATTCAATGAGTTCGGCTATATTTTTTTTCAGTGCACTCATTTCAAAATCTCTTACACGACAAACATGTCACACACAACAACATGTTGTGTTCGTGACTTTAACTAAGGTGCCGATATCTATACATATAGTATATGTAGATACTTAGGTATCAAGCATCTTGCTACAGTTCGGCTTTTCCGGTAGCTCAGCCCCTTAGCCAAATTAGTGCTAAGGGGAATCAAGTCGGCTTACGCAATGGACTAGATGACGTGATTTAGGTCTAAGTAATTAGATCATCTAGCTAAAAGACTCCCGTATTGCGTTGATGGACAAAATAATTGATCTGTACATGATATGTGTGCGCTTACAAATACCTACCTAATGAATTAATATGATCGTAACATCATATGGCCCTCTGAAGGTTTTTAAAACGGCATTGACTTTTTCGTTCAAAGTACGATACTCTAAATGCGAAACTTGAGTGTAAATAGCGCTTTCAAGCGTGTATGGGTGTTTTTCTTTAAATATTAACCTACTGAACGCTTTACGTCATAAACAAAAACGTCACTGACATGCCAAGGTCCTGTACATGGAGACTATATAAAGGAGCCAAATCTCTATGTATGAAAAGTGCCCATCAAAAAACAGTAATTAGGCGGCGCCACCATACACCGAAATACTGCCAAAAACAACCTACGTAATTTGGTCAGGTTATTTGTTGCCTTATATGGTTCATGTTATACTCATGTCCCAGAGCCTAACTAGCGCCACCGGAGAAATTAGGAACTATTATTTAAAGCTTAAAGCGGTCACTTTTGCAACAATTCTGCCATAAGAGATTGGCATCCTTTCTATACCATCCATAGTCCTGTACCCGTACCATGAGTCACTGACAGTATCAAAATTGACATATATGCTAACGTCTACGTAATTTACTTTCCATACATCTCGCTCGCACTCATATGCGAGTACGAGCGAGATGCATAGAAAGTAAGTTACGTTCTCGATAGCGTTTATGTCAGTGCCAAACAGCTAGTGTAAACCTTATTTGAAAGAGTGACAGCGTCAGCCATAATGCTTAAGCGAGGTTTAGACTAGCAAGAACTTGCATGCAATTTACGTTGCATTGCTGACTAGTAAGATAAACTGCATTCAAAATGTTTATCAGATACCGCATGCAAGTTCTTGCTAGTCTAAACCTCGCTTTATAGTTATCCCTGGCACTGTAGGCACGACTAGTTACGACACTTACGACGCCTTTATGTGTTCTTGAGACAAATAAATGTTTATACCTTTAACCTATCCAAGTTTTTAACCCCAGTATCACATAAATGATAAAATATGATCATCTGAAAATGCGAACAATACTGTTTCCAGTTATGACTCATCCAAGTAAATTTTTCATGAAATAAAACTATGAAAACGGATTATATCGCGTATATTGAATTTATAATACATCCCGACGTTTCGAACTCTTTACAGCGTTCGTGGTCAACGGGTGACACGGGTTTCATGAGTAACTATCGCGGTAACCGAAGACAATATCAAGTAAATTTTTGTTTAAAATTTAAATTGAAACGATCAGATAATCACTGAATACTCAATTATGTGCATAATACTTTATTAAAACAATTCATTAGCCTTACTAATGCTAATCCCATACAAAATGCATGAGTCTCTTTAATTGGCCTGCGCAAATTATACAGTCACGCCCGAAGCTGCTCGCGGTCAACATAACTAGCCTCTGATACAAAGCAAACATTAGCCCAGCCATGCATTATTGTCAAGCACTGGAACATAGGCACCCTGTATATACAGTGCCTACGTAGTTCCTACAACCCCAAACAAAAAACAACCTTAAGTCTTTAGCATAAAGTTGGAACTCGCTAGGTGTGTACTAGTTCCATATTGTGTTTACACACTAGGTTTTGTATATGCATCGAGCTGGCAAGTCAGTACGCGCCGCTGGTCTCGGCTATGACAAAGATTGGAGCCACGGTTGGCTTTATTAATAACAGCACGTTTTCCGGCCATGTGAACCGGCTGCAAAATGGCGTCGGGCTAATTAATGCTAGTTGATTATTAGCTTATTAAGATGACGTGAATTTTGATGTTTTAGGTAGGTTATTAATAATAACTTATTATATAATGAGAAACTTCACAAAAGAATAGCATACCTTTATTAAAAGCAAGCGTTCTGAAAAAGGGTCATTCCAACAGTATCCCTTATGAACACCACTCTTTTAACACGAACACGAATCGATATTTGGTTTGATGATGTTTGACGTAAACATTTTAGTGTCAAAACAAAACATAATTAATTCATATTCTTAAAAAAATCTAAAAATTTGTAGTGAAACTGGCTTTACTCGCTACGAGCTACGAGCGTAGCCGATAACACGGGAAAACCCGTATGTAGCGAAAAGCGGGTCGTTTCGTAGTCGGCTTAATGTTCTACGGCAGCGTAGCATTACGAGTTACGAAACTCGCTATGATTTCCATGTAAGTGGGTCAATCCTTTGCCCGCCACCCCTACGTCACGTAATTCTTAAGACGGGACGGGGTACTTTTAGAATATGTGATTTTGTAATTATGATGTAAATAATTAGGAAAATTGTGATTTTATTTTTAAATATTAGAATAGAATAGAATAGAATAGTTTAATTGCATATCACATTACAAACATGGATGGAATATACACATTATATATGTAAAAAATATAGGTTTGAGCGATGCCTAAGATCTGAGACTAATTTAAAATCTTAAATTAGTTAATTAGATCCAAAAAATCGTTTGAGGAATTAATTTCCAGTAAGCTAGAAATAATTTTAATACCTTTATTTGGTCCTAAATGCGTGTAATCAGAGTTTGCGAAATCCCAGTAGGTGTGCATAATTTTTTACTCTATTTTCCGTTTTTTGCTTGTAGCTCGAAAATGGTTGGTACTGTGATTACTGTCCGACGGAAAATTTCATTGTGTTAAAGAGGGTTACATTTTGGGTCGAATGAGCATGTAAAGCTTCAAAATCAGTGGTACAGCCGAAATTAAAAGTATTTTAGTTTAAAATTAGTTACTTCTGTTGCAAGTAAATAAGTCAATAAATTACTGACTGTGAATGACGTAGGGTATACTAAGGAGGTAAGGCAGAAATAAGGAGGTAATGCAATGAAATATTAAATCTCAACGCTTAAATTTTTATGCTTGGAAACATACTTGCCAATCGTGCCATACGCTACGCAACGCATGACGAGTATATTTCCAATCATACAAATTTCAGGGTTCAGATTGTGTTAAGTATTTATGTAGTCAACCGGTTGTTTTTAAATTCTTTTAAGTTCATTGTAACTATGTCCAGTACGTACACAAGCTAGGTGAAGCCACGAAGTTTAAAATAGCCCCACTTCCTGGTCGTTGCGACCCAGTGGGCTTCACGGTGGGGCGAGGGATGCTAGCTGATGTAATGTGCGATTTTACTGGCATGTGCAAATCTTAATTGTGTGTCAGCCGTCATACACAGTCCTTATTTGGTGTTGTAAATTATTACACTGGAAAAAAATAGCCGAACTCATTGTGTAGTTCAAAGATAGAACTTAAGTAATAAAGGAGTAAATTTTGCTGAATATCCTGAGCCCGATTTTGTGACAGTAGGTACTTAGTTCACAAATTTCATGTTGTGTGTAAGTACGAGTAGTGACGAAATACTTAGTTACTGCTATGAAAACATATTTTTAGTGTATCCTGAAAGAGTAAAATGACAGTAGTTTGAGAAATATTTTACTATTCTTAGGCTTTTTTTCGTAAACATAGTTGTGAAAAGGGATAAAACTAAGTACCTGTGCTATGAAGTCATCTTCCTCGCGTTGTCCCGGCATTTTGCCACGGCTCCATGGGAGCCTGGGGTCCGCTTGGCAACTAATCCTAAGAATTGGCGTAGGCACTAGTTTTTACGAAAGCGACTGCCATCTGACCGTCCAACCCAGAGGGGAAACTAGGCCTTGTCGGGATTAGTCCGGTTTCCTCACGATGTTTTCCTTCACCGAAAAGCGACTGGTAAATATCAAATGATATTTCGTACATAAGTTCCGTAAAACTCATTGGTACGAGCCGGGATTTGAACCCGCGACCTCCGGATTGCAAGTCGCACGCTCTTACCGCTAGGCCACCAGCGCACCTGTGCTATGAAGTAAATGTAATAATAAGTTTCACTTTTTGAGCACCATTCTGATTATGATGGTCTAGTTTCAGAACACAAAAATAAAATCAGAATCAGGCTCCATGACATGGTAATCGAAATAATAGTTTTAATTTTAAAAGGTTACAAAGTAAATGGTTATGATAAAACTATTAAGTGACATCCAAAAACTCATACAATTGTTTACTGCTTTCAAACTGATTTTCCAATCTCACTCGCTGTTGTTTCATGCGATAGAAGTATGTAATGTAAATAGTAAATAGTCCCATCTAAAAATATTATGATTTTGTTTTTTTGTGCATGACCGAATTGGTGTTCAAACTATCATTAAATCCAGTAACTGCAAATTTTTAATATTTAATTTGAGAGGGACACGAAAAATTGTTATCACATTTAAAGCTAGTAAGATATTTATAAAAAAACAATGTAATTGACAGCCCTGTACGGGTCTAGACCGAGGCACTCAGCTTTACAAAATGCCGCTTTACGCCTATTAGGCCTATCCAGGTTTACACCCTTTGTTGCGTTCCGTACGAAGGCTTGCATGCAGATTTTACCCCATCGAGGTAATTTGGTGATGAGGTAATTTACTACGATACTGCTATGCATTACACGATATGGACAGCTCTACTTTAAACACTCATTAATATCCACCTCGACAAGAAAACATAATTCGTTTGGTGTCCAAGGTTTTCAAAATTTTATTGTTATTAAAAGCCTAAACATTATAAATTACTAATCCTGGTCACGGCACCCATTGGTGCGTATTTTTCGACCTAGCTAAGCGATAGAAAAATTCTTGGGAAAAAATCTTTTGTATGTCCGAATGTTTTCGTTTACAAGTCGCATTTTTCCACCATACTGAAATTTTGTGAGGATTGATAATTATAAATTTTTTTTTGATCGATTAAGGTTTTAAGAACTTTTTAAAATGGCGGAGCTATGGGGATTCACGAGATCTGTAGCTCAAAGATCCACTAGTTTAATCGTAGTTGACTATTGTTTTAGACTTCAAAGCGAACCGGAAGACATACAAAAGAGGTAAGGTAAGGTGGGGTAAGGCTAACATAGTTTATTTTGCTCGGGGCAAGACAAACAGTATGAGGATTCCATACAAGTGATAGTCTTACCCCACTCCTTACCTTATATAGATATCAATAGGAAAAAATCGAATTGCGTTTTTTTTTTTCGCGATAGATAATGAATGAATGAGTAGTAAAATACATAAATAGTTACTTGATCTTAGGGCGGTTAACAAGGTTTTTCTTTGAAAACTACTGCGTCTCTGAATTTAAAATCTATATTAGCAATAAAATTATTATATAAGTAATGTAGGTATGTGTATGTTTGTATATGGATATATTCTTATCAAATGTATTTTTATTTCGTTATTTTTTGCTGTTGTAATGTGCCCACAATCTCTCTGCTTAGCCTTAAGGTTGATCAACATTAAATTTAGTTTTCATTTAGTTATTCTTTACATTTTCATTGTGATCTAAATATTTAAAAATATGTCTCACGATAGTTTAATTTCGTAACATTTATAATATTAAATGTTCTAAATAAAAGCACTTTTCGAAATCAAACTATCGTGAGACATATTTCAAAATGTTTAGATCACTACGGTTTCACTCACTAGTATTTTAAGTCGCTTTCGGCGACATGTTAAGCGACTAAAAATACTAGTGAGTGAAACCGTAGTGATCTACTCGTAAATATTGTGAAAGGCACTTCTACAATAGAAACTAAAAGGTAGACATTTTATAAACCAAGGTTTAATTCTAAATGAAAGATACCTAAAATGATTCGGACTGGAAGTGGGTTCCAGTGAGGTTAGTTTACCCGGGGTCAGGACAATTAGGTAAGCCGCTAAACAAATCTGTCTCTCGGGGTAGTCAAACAGTTTCAATAAAGCTCTTTAAGACCTAATTGTCGTAAACAAGTTTGGGAACAAATCAAATTATTTTATTAAATATTTTGATTTGTTTTTTTTTTTCACTTCCCAGGGCTTCGACACTTTTTCTTTAATATATGACATCTATTACAGTTTCTAATTGTCGTAGTTTATCCTTATAGACACATTAAAAAGTGTTAATTCTTAAAATTTGTGAGGCGAAAGTCTTAGTAAATGGACCCAAATCGTTAACTTGTTTTAAAAAAAGATGCCAATTATCCGAAATGTTTTTGACCTATATTTAAATCTTACTCAAATATACCTAGTGCAACTGCAAGCTCAACAAGGCTTGTGTTTGTAGTACTAAACGACGATATACACCGTGTTTTTTTCCGTTAATTTCAAGGGTGCATTCCTGAGCTTAAATTAAGTTTGTCAAAGACAGGTATTCTAATTAATTCCATTTCAGAAATAATCAATAATTTTATTTCATCTGATAAGACCACTACGAGCGTGTACGAGTTTATACATTTTCTACTAAACGTAAGTACTGTCTGAACTATCTCGGAAGATCGATGTTCGAAATGTCATTGATATGTCACAGTTTTCAATTTTTTGGTTGAGTTAAATGTAATGCCCGTGTTACAACAACGCTATATGCAACATATTTTTTTTTAAAGAAAATATATAGTAAACAAAAACTTTTTTTTACTATGCCATTTAGTTTTATTAAACGTACTTACTTAACCATACCCCGAAGTCAACGAAATTCAATAAAAACACGGTGTATAATAGACATATATATATATATATATATATATATATATATATATATATATATATATATATATACTTGAATACATATAGGCTACAGAGGTGGTCAATTTTTTGTTTTTTTTATATAGGTATTCATTATTTCCTGAATTCTGTAAGTTATCAATACCTAACGATTAGATGTTTTATTAGTTTGCGTTCTGTTCATAGTTCATGAAATGCAGTCCTCAATTAGGAGATGAGCACACGTCGGTGGCATCTTACAATCAGCGCCATACGTGAATGCAATCAGTGCATGTGTTTATGCAGCGAGGTTGTTGCATTCGTGCACTGCAGGGCTGGCACTAACGGAGATTCTCGATAAAACAATATGAAATTATTTTGCGGTTAAAATAATGATTACATTTTGTAAATACACTGATAGAGATAAAAAAAAACTAAGCCTACAGAAGAAACTAACTAAATACAACTAAAATATTAAAGATATGTATAATTGTATTAAAACTCTGTGCTTATCTATTTAGTATAAGTACGTTAGTTTGAATTGGTAATTGCAGTTAGTTGTGTATTATAATTATAGTTTAATTGTTGATGTATTATTATTTCGGTTGTATGTAAATTCAATGTCGACGTGTAAAAGTGCCCTTTTGGCCTATTTGTTAAATAAATATTGAAGTTGGAAGTTTCAATTTACGTAACAGGGCAATCTGCCAATTACACTTTTCATATTATTATTTATTACATATAGAAAATTACCAGAAATGAAATTATATTCTTGTTTAAAAAAGATGAGACCGCAATATTTTAAACGATATTTGGTTACATGTTTCGGATTCTTTGGGAATCCATCCTCAGGCACGAGTGTCCGCGGCGGTTGTACGTCGTGCACGACTAAAATAATAGTGAGTAAAAACCGTACTGATAAATATTTTGAAATATGTCTCACGATAGTTTAAGTGCGATATTTGGTTACCGACATTGTTGATATGTATTTACTACTTATATTCTATCGTCACCGCCAACCCTATCCCAGCTACGTAGCAAAGAAATTTTAGAATTATTTAAAAAAAACATTAGTATAGGCATATTATTAGGGAATTTCGTTAACAATATTGTTAAATTTACTGGTTATGTTCCACCGTCATCGCCAACCCTACCCCAGCTACGTAGCGAAGTCATTAGCAGTAATGGCTGATCCACTGCACCGCCAGATTTACTGCTGGCCTGCATGCTACATGTGTACATGTACATGCAGATTAGGCTTTATAAGAGGAGTGGTTTGGGTTCAGGGCCTTAAAAGCGGCCATCGTAAATTCATATATGTATACTAATCTACAGATAGATACAAAAAATTGTAAACAAAATTAGATAAATATTTCAGAACTATGAATCCAGTGGTGAAGGCCGGATTCGAATCGGCGTCTTTAGCAATCCGGACTAACGCCTTGAGCCCCTAAGCCACGGCGCGGCGGAACCGGTTCCAATTTCTCGACTATATGCCATCTTGCTAAAACTAGGCTTAAAAAACACAAATCAAAAATATTTAATAAAATAATTCGATTTGTTCCCAAAGTTGTGTAAATATTTCAGACTTAGGTTTCAGTCATTAATGTCATAATATGGGTACTGAATTTGTAGACAAAGAAAATAAAGATTTTACTTTACTTCAGAATTTTACCTATAAGCCCTATAAACACACACTTACAAAATTTAATAAGTGAACAGCGTAAAATATACATAGGAAGTTATAAAAACACGGCGAAAGTTTTATGTAGGATATCTTCTGAAGTTGTTTAATGCTAGACATAATTCCACAAAATTTAGACTTATGGCGTTATTCGTAAACGTCTGTTAAATCTAACAAACCATTGATATTTAATTGTTTATCTTTCTTCGTCATTTTGATATTTCTGTTCGTTACAAAGAGACAAGATTTAACAGAGGTTTGTAAGAGGTAGCTAAGATTTAAGAATAAGGATGTAAGCAATTACTTAAACGACCTCTTTTCGACCCGGATACTACGTGAAATTGTCAATGGCGGGTGTCAATTGCCAGCGTGGAAAAATAGGCGCGTGTATTATGTTATCGAGCTAGAAAACTTACACGACTACAAAACTTTAAAAAAATCAATATTTTCTCCCAAAAAGGTTCCTCGTGCCCCAAACATCCGCGAAGAGGGTTCCAGATCTCCATACGGCCCCTAACTGCGGCTATAACCGTATTTTACTCTGCGTCATAAAAACTAAGAACGCCGCAAAAGTATTATAATAAGATATTCTTTTATAGTACGGGCTTTGGGGCGGCGTTTAAATTCATGAAAGGTTACTGTAGAAAATTAGAAACGAGCTTGCTGCGGTCTTCGCGTATTCCAGTTTTTTGTAGGATTCGAGAAAAACCAGTGAACTAGTATTTTATACAGGACTTTCAATAGTTACAAATCTTAAAAAAAAACTATTGTTTTTTAGGAATCTAAGAGACCACATACTTATAATACAAACACCTGCCATACCATACCATACATACCATACCTACCATAAAAATCTGCCAAAAAATCAATTCAGCATTCAATCAATTAAGAACATCGCGTGATTCATAAGTATATGTTCATAATATTCAGCATTTAAAGTTTATACCTTTAATAGATGTGTGTGTAAATGAGTCTTGCCCTCCGACACGAGTATACGCCAGTCATCTCGATCCTGTGCCATCTCCCGCCAGTTATCGGCATGGAGATCGCTCAAGTCTACTCCAACAGCATCGACCCAGCGATACCTGGGAGTCCCAGCCGGGCTGGGACGTCCGATCGGCCTCCGCCCCACCTGGCGTCCCAAGTATGCCCTTTTAACGCCGCGATCCTCCTCCATTCTCAAAACGTGGCCGAACCAGCGGAGACGGTGAGCTTTTGTCTCGCCTATAATGTTGGGTGCAGCCACAAGATCTTCAATCTCGACGTTTTTTCGGAGTCTAAAACTGCCATCTTCCCTTCTCACAGGACCCAGGATTTTTCTAAGTATTCTCCTTTCTGCCACCAGGAGCTTATTTTCTTCTTTAAGTGTTAGCGTCCAAGTCTCGCATCCGTACATGAGTATCGGCCGTATGACCGAAATGAAATGCATGGTATGGTATGAAATAGTCCAGTTTTAAGTTACTCTTTTCTAGATATACTTAGGTATACAAAGGAACCATAAATTAAACTGAATCTAAAATACCTTACTATCATTCCGTCAAAGGTCTCCGTCTGTGTTCCGATGTGTGTTCATCTACTAATTGCCAAGGATTGCTTGATTCCTAGCCACGCGATCTGCGATACACCGTAACATCGGTTGAATTTCGAATACAGCGTGTTTCAGTTCAGTACCCCTAGTGTAAATTTCATTTCGATAGCGTGACGTGACGTGACGTACACGTTTGCGTTAAGTGTCATTTTGTATGGGATTTTGAGTTTCCAAAACGTCCCGCTTGGCGCGCTGTTTAAAATCCCATACAGAAATAAACATAACGCAAACGCAAACGCTCGTCACGCTATCGAATAAAATTTAGGGTCCCTATTGTTTGACATAATAATTATGTCAAATTATGTCAAACAATAAGAACCCCTAAAATTTACACTAGGGGTTCACAGAATTGATAATTTGATATGATAAGTGGTCAATAAAGTTTTGCTTGAATTGCCTACTCTAATCATCTGAAATTGGGTATATCGATTACCTACTTTAACTCAACTACGCTTTATCAAAATGATACCTACAAAATAAGGTAGGTACTAGGCCAACTGTTGAAATGTATACTGTACTTAAATACAATGTAATATTAATGTCATAAAACATTATCGTATCTTTTCTTACCGATGTGTACCTAATCGTAATCGATGTATCAAATGAAAATATGGATTTTTATGTGTACTTTATATATTTAGCCAAATTTTGGTGTGCAACTCTAACTAGGTATGTATAACTTTAGTTTTACATGTATTTTTTTGTTACGTATTTAGAGTTTAAAGTTATTGGTAAGTAAAAAAATCCATTTTAGAACTATCCACCCCAGCATTCACTCCCTCGCTGCAAGTCGCCGACCGTAAGGAATGCGAGACGGATTTCTTCCAATGCTTCCGCAAATTTATGGCGCTTTTTATATTTGTATGCAGATTTTTCGACATGTGTTGTGAAATTCGTAAAATTGAGTTTCGTAAATTGTAAAACAAGTAGGTATCTATTACATTCTTTAGCAACGTAATGTATTGATCCTTGTAAAAAATGTTTTGTAACGTCTGGCTAGCAACACCTCGACGTAATATACCTGCTAATAATTTCGTACTAGCTTCTGCACGCACTAGCTTCTACACTTTGCATATGTAGAATAATGATGATAATGATTAAAAAACTATATCCCCGGGCTTCAAACTATCTACATACCGAATTTCATCTAAATAGGTTCAACAGTTTATACGTGAAGAGGTATTGACAGACAGAGGAGTTACTTTTACATTAATAATATTAAGTGTGATGTGATGTATCTAAACTAAGCAAAAAATTGACTTACATTGATTGGATCAAAGTGAAAAGGAACTTCAGTGGCGTAGAGTATAAAATAAGCATATGTATAGGTAAGTACATGATCTTTAGCATATAAATAGAGATATGTAGAAAGAATATTATATATGACTGAAAATACGTAAATGACTAATTAAAACAAGACGTTTATGTTTCAATACTTTGAATTTCTGTAATCGAAATAAAAAAGGCGTATTTCAGGTTTAGGGATACAAATACAGGAATTTCTAACGATCTTACCCTTCAGACATGTAGGTTCGTTAACTAGACCCATTGAGCCGCACAAATAACGCAAATAACTGCCAAGCCCGACTTTCCACATATTTCTTCAATTTGTTCCTCCCGCCGTCATAAATATCCATCTCATTTACATACAAACACTTTATATATCCTTACATACCCTGACATTGTCATCTTACATAATCTGGCAACTATCTTTAAGAAAAGCTAGCTAGCTCTCTATCTAATTCTTGCCCCATCCTTTTCTGACTTACGGCGCAAACCAACCAAGCGAGCCGATGGGCGGAGTTGAAAACGCGGCCATTTTAGGTAGACCCCTGAAAATTCCTGGATCCGCTCGATTTGTTCGTGTTTTGTATAGGAAAAGCGGGCGGCTGGAGACCAGAGATGGCTGAATGGACTATATATCGCCTGAGTGCACATTGGCTGATTTAAACCACGCCCATTTAGAAAATGCATTCCCGAGATTGCTATGCAGATGGCATTCGAAAGTACGCTGGATTTCTCAAGGCTTTCGAGGAGTTTTTAGGTTAATCGCAATGTCTAAGAGCATGGTAATGGACTTCGAGATTTGCACTTTACTGATGGATTCGTTTTTGATCCTTCAATCTCTTTAGCAACTAGGTATATAACTCTCAATGGGACACACACCGCAGTGTATCCGGTTATTATCGTAAAGAGGCCCTTCCTTACACCCACACATTCTAAAGGCCAAACATTTAATAATGTACGAGCCCTTATTTTTGACTTCGACGGCCATAAGATGCTTGAGCTGGTTTACTAATGAATGGGCCAAAAACGTTTCCGAAAGTATAACACCCCAAACTATTGCCAAATTGAGTATTGCCCATTGAGTTATTTGCCAAATTTGCGAAGTGACAATTTGTTCAAACATCTTCTTCTTTCAATAAAAAACGTTTGCTAAATAAGTTTTGTCTCAATAAAATTCGACAAAGTAAAATCATGGCAAATGATAATTAGACCAAATAAATTAAATGCGAAGTGTAAACTTGCTAAAATTCATTTGGGAAATGAAACTACTGCGATAAGTTTATTGAAAAGTGAAATTTGGCGAAAGGTATTTGGCCATTTGGCCCAAACGGAAGTACACCGCTTGAGCTATTATTGGTTGTGACGTGGCTCATTGCAGGTACCTACACGATTTCCATCCGGAGGTCTTGGCTTTCAATCCCGGCTCGTATGTATGAAGTTGTCGAAACGAAGTTATTTAAGTTACCTATGTTATGTTATGTACTCTATAGGGGTCTGCCATAGTAGGTACTACATACTTTATACTTTTTTGCTGTACTTTGTTAAAACACATACCCATATGATACTTATAAGAGTTTCCGTTTTTGACAAGTTTTCAAAAATGGTATGCTCTCGTAAATTAAAATTGTATACAACTTTACACTGTCTTAAAATCGTAAGATCGGAGTTACAAAACACAGTGTAACCCCTTTTGGAGTTGAATGGGCTAAAAAAATATCATTAGGAATCAGGCAACAAGTCACAATTTCCCTCTGGTTTGAAAGGCCTATGTCCAGCAGTGGACATCTATCGGCTGACATGATGATGATGATGATTGAAAGGTCAGGGGCGAAGCCAAGATGACATAGTTGATAGAAAACGCGAATTGAAACTAAAATAATGTATAGAAAATGTATTGATTGATTCATTTTCACATTTCTTCTTTTTGTTTGGCATTTGTCGAGGTGTTCAATAATTATGTGAAACATAGGGGATGTTTCACATAATTATTGAAAGTCATATTGTCAGATTATCATTAGTCATAAATCTGTAACCGTTAATTCAGGATTTTCGTAAGGTTATCATATATTGATAGGTTCGGTTAGGTTAGGTTTGTTTTATGGCAGTCCTGAAAAGTTATGCGTTTCTGAGAAAAACCAAATTATGACTAACGAAAATGTGGACCACAATACATTATCACTTAAAACTTTATGGGAAACAATAGAGACCCACCAGACACGCATATAATATAATATATGGTGAAGCGAACATTGTAAGCATATTAGGATTATGACAGAAAATTTGTTACTGATTGATTGATTATCTTGACGCAAAAAAAAGAAATGACTAATGAAAATGCGTACAAACGATACATTATGACTTAAAACTTTATGGGAAACAATAGAGACCCGTTTGTCGATGTAATATTGTCATCATGGGTAGGCCCCCGGTTTGAATAGCAATAGTTCTTTCTAAAGTAATACTTTTAGCCTAAAAGTCAGACTAGTTTGCCAATTAATAAGATTACAACTTTCAGTGTTAAAGCAAAAACAACGCTGGCCTAACTGGAGTATTGCAGTTATGCATGTTGCAGCTTACTGGCGTGTGTAACGAAGTGCATTCGCAAATCGCGTGTGTGCGGCGACGCGCGTGCATCGCCGGATTATGTGCTGCACTAATATGGACACATTGGGGAAGACTGGCCATGTTTGAAGTGTTGTACTTCTACTATAGTATAGAGAAATAAATACCTAAGCTTAGAGTGCTCACTCCATACGAATTTTCAGGGTATGGGGGGTATGGTAAAACGTATTAATAAGTTTGACTCATTTAAAACCTAATAAGCTTTATTCTTATTACAAATAAGCTTTCGCAATGTTCACTTGAAACTTATTATAAATAGGTTTTTATCTATGTATGGAGGGAGCACTAATTAAGAGGCCGGTGTCGATTTTAGTCGCAAAAATGTAAAATTGATAGATTTAGTCGGTGAAATTGTACACCTTTTGTTACCCAATTGAAATAACAAGTACTGGTTTCTATTAGCACGTCTTCTTATCTTACCTTTTATCAGATAATTTTTTTGAAAACAGACTCACTAAATTAGTAATGTTTGCTTTTCTAATGGACGTTTAGGTAAACGCGCGTAAAGCACTGATTTTGTCGCTCTTATTTGTAAATTTTGTAAAGTTTGGACGGCTAAAAATGGTAATTTCGTATTACACATATCCTGTACTTGACATTTATCAGACAACATTTTTATTATTATGACTTTGAAGTAGTGTAAATGAAAGTTAGACGAAATCAATTTTCTCCAAAAATTACTTCAAAACAAGTGACAATTTCTCTGAAAATCGACTTAATTTCAACGTAATTTTGATAATTAAACAATCTACAACATTTGCTGAAACTATTCTTATACATCAATTTGTATAATTTACCACCATACATTTTTGATGAATTTTTAAAAACAGCCCCTTCTTTTCATATATTACCGGTGACGCACGCTCGCGACCTCATTATTAAAAGGCAAGATGAGAAGACGTGCTAATAGAAACCAATACTTGTTATTTAGATATTACGTAACAAAACGTGTATAATTTCAACGACTAAATCTATCAATTTTAAATTTTTGCTCCAAAATCGACTACGGCCTCTTAATTATTTCTCTATGATACTATAGTACTACGTCCAAGTGCGCGTCACTGTCCAAGTACATGTCATCTTCAATCATCGTCATTAGCAACAGAGATGACTGCAGGGTGTCAACTATTGGGCATTAGCGTGTAGCGTCGAATACTGGGACGTTTACCTTACTAGTTCTTTAGTTTCGGAGAGCCTAGGTCTCTTTTTTCACTGAGAGTGCTGCGACCCGTTCACGTGAATGACGCGCCGCGCAATTACAGAAGTAAAATGACTATAGTTTTATCTCCTTTAATACCCAGTATTTAAATAAAATGACTTCCCCATTGCGTTAATCCGAAGCGTGTAATCCCAGCTATACAAGCGCAGCCCGCGGCGCGCTCCGATGGCTTTCAATCCTCGCTTTTTGCTCCATTCAGTTTCCACTTCGCGGGGACGGAAATGAATTTCTTGTCCATTTTTTTAGCTATTGGAGGTTGAGAGCTGAGAGAGTAGTTTTTATAATAATTCAGTAAAATTAAAGATACATTATAATCAAATTACATACTACTATGTTGATTTGTGTTGTTTGAATTTAGAAACATTACAGATTTAATTTAAAACTGCAATAAGTAGGTACCTATAAGAAATAGTGACAAAGGCCTGATGTGCCCAAGTCTGGATTCGGAATAGCACCAAACCCTTACTTTTCCTTTAGGGGTAAATAAGTGAGTTTTGTGGGTACTGGCATCAGTAAGTACACAACACCACTATGGCCGACACTATATATGTATATACTTGATTAGGATTTTTAACTTTCGGGTACAAGAGAGGCATTTTATAAGTATGTTAAACCCATTTACAGTCCGTAAACCCATTAGCGCCCATTGTACCTATTTCGGTACACCTGGGTTGTCGTTTGATTCCATTTTCTACTTTAACTCCACCTAACAGAATATTGTCTTCGGTTACCGCGATAGTTACTCATGAAATAAAACTATAGTAGTTTAGTAGTAGGTAGTAACTATAGTAGTAGGTAGTTATTGTAGTTTTATTCCACCTAACAGCATTAAAAAAATGGTGGGTTAAGGAAGAGTAGAAATATAAAAGTTGTTTAATGAATGATAAAAGGGAATGTAAATCACATAGGATGTTTAAGTTTAAAATTAAAATGTTTCTATTAAAACAACATTAAATTGAAGTTACCACCATAAGCAATAAGATGTACCTATGTACCTACTTAATAATTAACTAGGCAATTAATTGGCTAAGTCCACCCATCTGTGTTTTAAGGGAGTTCCCTCTGCCAACAAACTGTCTTGCAGTTTGGCAGAAGAATAAATTGTAAAAATAGGGTTTATTTCGCCAGAATAAATGTTTTTTTATTATATGTAAGCCTACTGAGAGCGCAAGATAGTGTACGCAGGTAACTTATGTATGTTTATATATTGGATTCGTGTAATTATTGTAAACAGCAAACAGTCACAAGTACACCTATCTCTCGTCCATATTTCTATTATAAAATCGGGAAAACACTAAGGGCTTATTTTGGTACGGTGCGATAACCCACATGCGAGTTTCATTACATCATTGCGGTATTTGATCGCATGTAGGCTCAATCAAGGTATTAAATATTGACACAGACAAAGTGCTAAAAATTATTGCTTAGGTATTGATCATTATGTGTCGTTTCCAAGCAAAAGTCCCACTTTGTCGCTTGCCAAAAGGATGCTTTGACAGGTTATTCGTATAAAGCTACAAGCAAATTTCGACCTTATGCGACAAAGTGGGACATTTGACTAGACTTCGACACATATATTAAGGTAGTGTGTACATATATTTTGGCACTTTGTCCGTATTGATATTTATTACCTTGACTGTACCTAAAATCGCATGCGAATCCGCGCGCGCTATCAAAATGAACCCTTAGGCTGGAAACAGTGCTCGACCGGCGGTCAGCGCTGACCGTCGGTCCTGACCAAATCCAATACCAAATCACGCGCGTACCGTCAGCGTAACCTGTGTGCGTGTTCATAGACTTGCATATTGCATGACGGTCAGCGCTGACTGTCGGTCGAGCACTGTTTCCAGCCTTAGACGAAGAGATTTCTCTCGTGAATTCTCTCTACCACGGCGCCGCGACTCGCGAGCAAGCCACAGATACCGTCGTTACATCAGTTTTCGTCCGACCCCATAATTACGAGCTCAGGTGATCGGCTGATGATTAATTTTCCTTCCCAATGTTTGCCATCTTAATAAAAAATTGGGCTTTTCAATACGGGGTAGACGAAATTTTAAGGTTCTTGATGTTAGTGTTCTTTTTATTTCAATTGGAGATCGATGGAAAAAAAGTGTCGTTCGTTATCGTTTCTATCAAATTATTTCATTTCATTTATTCGTTGTAGAATCATGTACATAAAATCAAAAAGGTGTTAAATAATTAAATAATGTCAGTCCATGACGCCCTGCTAGGCCACGCAACATACTTAAAACTAATTTAAAACTAATTAAATTAGGTCAAAACAAATTCGATTAAATTAAAACAAAATAAATTAAACTAAAACTAAATAAATTTAATTAAATTAGATTAATTCTAATTTAGAAATAATGCAAATAAAAAATAATCAAATCAATTAAATTAAAATTAAATTAAGTTCAATTAAGTTAAAACAAGTATTATTTCATACAATCAAAATAAATTAAATGCTGTTTCTCTGTAGGGTTCCGGACCCAAAGGGTAAAAACGGGACCCTATTACTAAGACTCCGTTGTCCGTCCGTCCGCCCGTCTGTCTGTCCGTCTGTCACCAGGCTGTATCTCATGAACCGTGATAGACAGTTGAAATTTTCACAGATGATGTATTTCTGTTGCCGCTATAACAACAAATACTAAAAACAGAATAAAATAAATATTTAAGTGGGGCTCCCATACAAGAAACGTAATTTTTTTGGCCAGTTTTTTAGTTACTTATGGTGACTCTTTGGATAATAGTAGTCTATCGGGCTACTTCAGGATATATCTTACTAGGACGTTGGTGTGTTAGTGTATTATTTTTAGTCATATTTTAGAAGCTCAGGGCGCGTAGCCAACGTGTCAATCGTTAACGCTCCGTAGCGTATCGTAGTCATCTCTCTATATCACTCTTCCATATTAGTGCGACAGTGACAGTTGCGTTTCGTTCGCTATGGAGCGTAAACGTTTGCACGTTGGCTACGAACTCAGTTGGTATACTCATGAAAGACTGGTTGCAGTATTATGATGGCATTAAGCTGACATTATGAGTCTTGAAATAGTAAATAGCGTTTAAAGTAAAGTACCTACTTTATTCCACGTACAGCGAGCTGCAAAAGAATGAATTCCAATCATAAAGTGGGTTTTTACTTTTGCAGCTATGTGTAAATAGATTCGGTAAATTTTTGACAAATCTCTTTTTTTGGCGTCAAGATAATCAATGAATCAGTAACAAATTTTCTGTCATAATCCTAATATGCTTACAATGTTCGCTTCACCATATATTATATTATATGCGTGTCTGGTGGGTCTCTATTGTTTCCCATAAAGTTTTAAGTGATAATGTATTGTTGGTCCACATTTTCGTTAGTCATAATTTGGTTTTTCTCAGAAACGCATAACATTTCAGGATTGCCACCTTAACCTATTATCTATAGGATAACCTTACGAAAATCCTGTAAAGTTAACGGTTTCAAAATTATAACTAATTACATTACATTACATTATGACTTTAAATAATTTGTGTCAAACAAAGGGACCCCGTGTCTTGCTTGTGCTACACTGCCAATTTTAAAGTGTGCAATTTTAATAAATAACTCTCACGTAAAAGCACTACATACATAGTTCCCATTTCCTAGTAGATTAGCATTTACAACGCAGTATAAAGCGAGTAATATTTTATTATACGACACGTGCGCGAGCGGCGCCGGAAGGGCCCTGTGGCGCCATCTTTTAATAAATTGCCCATTTTAAAATACAATTTGAAACAGAAGGTCTTATGTCAGACGATTTTCCTATTAAATTACCTCAAGTTCGTAAACTTTTTTAGAGTATACTAGATCTTGCACCAACCACCAAACGGTAGTAATACTGACATTCGTTTTCTAAAATCAATAAATATTTATCACATCTTGCACTTTGTAACGATAGGAATTAGACATAGACATAGAACATTTTTATTCAACATTACAACATTCAAAAAATGGTAAATTTTTGACATTCTAATTATTATTCTAGTCTATATTATTCTGAATCTGACATATTAATTATTATTATTGTATTCATTATTTAAATTTATTGGATTTTGATTTTATTGTTGAAAGTTTATTTTTAATTTTTAATGTATTTACTAACACATAGCTATAACGATGGTACTAACAATATTGTATAGAATCTTGAATGTTCTGAAATAAAGATATTTTATTTAATTTTTAATTTTTATTTTATTTTTTATTAGACGCTTAAACACTGTTTTATTGAGACGTATTCAGTGTCTATAATCCCTTTATATTTAAGGAGAGGTAAGTCGAGGCCGAAAAGCCGATTTTTTATTTGATTTCCTATCAAGTGAGCTTTATGTTTGATACTTAAACTAGTCACATTGCTATCGCATAGATTATTATGCGGTTCAATCAAATTGCATAAAATTTGCTTGATAACAAATAAAATAGAAAATAACACATTTTATATAGGAACTGAACTAAGCTACGCTTACGGCGTAGGCTATGAATTTTGATAGCAGCGTAGAGAATTAGTAGAGAAAATGCAGTCATAGATGTGTTGACTTTCTTCAATGTCTCTCACTGAGGTAGGTCATTACATTCAAATACATTCCGACATGCAGTAAATGATGATAGCTAGGCGTATTCAGAACGGAACCGGGTTCTAAAGTTAATTATTCCTAAATTATCTTAAGGGCAATACTTTCAAGCACTCGTTGGGCCCGACTCTCGAATTTAAACTTAAAATACACCGTACTGTCTTGCTCATAAAATAAGTCGTATTATATATAGAAAACCATGCTGCTTATGATCTTTCAACTTCAACGAGGGTTGAACATGTTTCCCGACCCTCCCATTGTGATTCAAATCGTACGAGGCAGCCGAATTTAAATAATAATAAAGCTAATATATTATAACTGTATTTTGTGGGTTTATTTTCTGTTTTATTTTTGTTTTTTGCGAAACATGTCGACGTGCCAATGCCAAGGGGTGTTTAAGGCGCGTGTAAAGTTAATAAATAAATGTAGGAGGCATATCTACCTATACAAAACGATTGTGCTTAGTATGACAACGGAAAGTATGAAAACTAAATGGTTTTACTTTACAAAGTTTTTTCCGTAAACTGTGAATTGTTTCGAAGTTAGCAGCTAACAATTTAACATCATCTTCCTCGCGATGTCCCGGCATTTTGCCACGGCTCATGGGAGCCTGGGGTCCACTTGGCAAATAATCCCAAGAATTGGCGTAGGTACTAGTTTTTACGAAAGCGGCTGCCATCTGACCTACCAACCCAAAGGGTAAACTATAGGTCTCATCGGGATTAGTCCGGTTTCCTCACGATGTTTTCCTTCACCGAAAAGCGACAGTTAATATCAAATGATATTTCATAGGTATTCAAGTTCCGAAAAACTCATTGGTACGAGCCGGGGTTTGAACCCTCGACCTCCGGATTGCAAGTCGCACGTTCTTACCACTAGGCCACCAGCGCTTCAATTCATTTTTTTTTTTACACGTACCTAGTAATACTTCCTCGGGTATAGATAACATAATTCAGAACCAAAAATAATCTCCAGTCTACATTTCTTGTAGGTACCTTCGGGAACAGAGGAGGCAATAACTATTTACTTTTCTGTGTCTTCTATTTAAATACTCGTATGTATATATCTTAAACATAAAAAAATATCACTAATGATGTCATCAACCCTTTAAAAACCAACATGAAACATGAACACTTTAAAGTGTCATAAAACTTAACAAAATGCACCCTTCAACACCCTTAGTATAATAGCACAATTCAAAATATGTATTTCATATCCCTATGAATGATATGACACTTTGAAGGCGTTACGAATTACACTAAATCCCGGCAAACTTACCAAATTGCTCCAAAACTATCACTTGTCTCTTCAATATTTTGCGATAGGGTGCAAAATCGAATGATATTTGTTTTATAAGCGATATGGTTATAATTGTGAGTGTATGTTATGTGTCATTGTATTTTTAGCCCCAGGTTTAGATGGGGCAGTTTGCACCCTCTGATTAGCGCGCTTAATCTGTGGGGGATGTTTGGATGGTTTTATACAACATAATTAAAATAAAATGCAATGATGCAATTTTGAACATAACTTTCTAAAACTGTTATATTTAAATATATACATTAGTAATGACCTAATGACTAGCGACAATCACTATGCCGACATGCGAAATTTTTTTCGCGGTCACGTATTATTCATACCACAGTGATTACATTAGGGTATACTGTCGGGTATGGTACCTAGTCCGTTAGGTTCTTAAATGTGTTTACTTAAGATTTTTCAAGTAGATTGAGATGTAACAAGCGTTTTGCATGGCAGAAAAGATAGACTATAGAACAAGCTCAGGCTATATATTTGCTTATATTTCAGAAGTTGTATATTTGAAGCAACTTTTCCTAAGGGATTAAATTCTGAAATTAAAATGTGCTTGGTCATTATTGCATATCACCGTCCAGTTATTCAATAATATTTAGTATGTTTACTTACCAACTTAAACTGTTGCTTAATGAACTGCCCGGGGAGTTGTTTGCCTACACGCTCATCTTATTATAACTTGTTTCTATTCATCTTATTTATATTGGAGAATCTGCTACACAATTGTCATCTAATTAAATATAATTGAAAGAAAAATTATCCAAGAGATTATCTAAAAAAATTAATATTTTTAGTGTACATTTGTTATTTTCTATTATTTTTACCAGTATTGTTGTTAAATACATTCATTGCCCGTTAGGCAAGAGTTCTGTTAGTAGGCGCTTTTCGCTACATACGGTTTTACCCGTGTTATCGGCTATGTATGTACGTACCGCTTAGTTCGCGCGCGTGTGTTTTAAGGTGTGTGTGTGGTTAACAATGAGTTATTTGTCTTTTTAAAAAATGAACGAGGAACGCCATGTATCCACGCAGCTATCTGAACGACCCGTCCGTATCTGTCACTATCTGAGTGACCCTGCCTGTGAAGCCGATGGTCCTGGGGTCAAATCCCGGTAAGGACATTTATTTGTGTAATGAGTTCCTGAGTGTGGTGTTTTCTATGTATTTAAGTATTTATATATTATATATATCGTTGTCTGAGTACCCATAACACGAGCCTACTTGGGCGTACCGTGGGACTTAAGTCAATATGTGTAAGAATGTCCTATAATTTTTATTTATTTATTCAATTCTTTGGTTTGCATGGGTATATCTAAGTAGATCTTTCAATTATGATTTAGTTTTAAATAGTTAGGTATAACATGTAAGTACAAATAAAATATAAACAGACTTTTGTTATACAATTGAATTTACTGCAATCCAATAGAATGCTTTATAAAAAATTTGAAAGCATTCGCCAGTGACAGTGCAACAACAGACTTTCTTTTAACAGAACAGATATCCTCTTTCATTGTTTCCCACAAACGCGATTTTATGGAAACTTTCTTTTATTTATTACCTACCCATAAGGTTAATATAATCCCCATTACCACTCCCATTTATCAGTCGCACTAACCGCAGCCATTACCCGGTTATAACGGATAGATGGCGATCGGATGCGCGCGCGACTGCTTCCGGCGCGCGCGTCGCCGTGACGTCACTTCCGGCCGGGGATTTATAGGTGAGAGGATATGTGGAGCATATTGCAAAGATTACAGGGTAGGCTAGTATTAATCAGCAATAATAGTAGCGTAAGAAACAACGCGCAGAAAGTATCTGCCACCCTTGAATACTCATTTTTTTTTACTTTTCCTGATAGAGATATCTCTGCAGTTCGCGTTTAAAAGTGTCTCTCACAGTCTAACTATTCCACACATGTACATGTAAAACGTTAATATGACTCACGATAGTTTAAGTTTGATTAAGCTAAATAATATATTTAAATAAACTATCAATACCTCTGGAAGTTTACCTACACTATGCCTATTCTGAGGTTGAAATGAATTTAAACAATTTTAACATCGAATCAATGGTTAGATGTTAACCCTAAATAGGTTTTAGGGTTTACCTAAAGAAAGGCATTCACAACAATGGCTAAATTACAGATTATATCATAGCTCCAGGCGTGAACCTTTCATCTACCAATCCACCACAAAAGAACGAACCAGGCATCAGAACGACGAAAAAATCAAATCCTATACCAACTCACTGGCTGTAAAATCTATTGTTCGAATTTCAAATTTCGAATCCCTATTCCGAAATTAAAAACGTTAGTTGAATCGAAATGGCGCCTTACGCACGAGTGGCCGTGCAGAATGGAAACTTAACAACCGCGGTAAATAACCACAAATCAACGTTCTAACCTAGCCCCGGGCGAGATTTAAATTCACGCGCGAATGTGGCCATTAGAATATTACGCGTGTCCATTGTATATAGCTAGGTTTAGAAATTTGAAAGAAAAAGCGAATGTAAAGTGAGATTTTTGGTAAAAAAAAAAGTTTAAGGGAGATTTTTCGTTTGCTCTCTACACCATTGCCTGATGATTTAATTTTGGACAGCTTTGGACATACATACCCATAATCACTATTTATTCATTATTATGATATTATGGCAAATAATCAATTTGTGCTTAGGTACTACAAAGAAAGTACCTTTGCTCAGACCATATAGGAAACACGATGATTTTGCGATTACAGATCATTCAAAAGGCGTTAAATCATCGTAAAACTCATCACCTGACAGGAACAAGATATCATTACATAGTCTCTTCATCATCCCTTGTCAGCAATCAATACCTATGCACTACATGAGTCAATGAGTGTTTAAATAGAGTGTTAACCTTAAACGTTTAAACATCATATGCGTATTACGGCTTACGTGTGGAGTTAGGCTTAGGACCATTAACCTACTAATGACTCTAAGGTTAGGTTAGGTTAGCTTCCTTATAGGGCACCCCAATTTGCAGACGTCATCCGGTATTGCAATATCGTGTCGGACCTAACAACGAACCCGCACTCCTCAAATAACACACGACCGAAACATGCATTACGCTACACTGAATCAAAAAGACACAGGGACGGGATGACGTATTATTATTTTTAAATTCATACACGGCGAAATTTCACCACACAACTCTTGACATATGACTTTAAACCTTATATTTGTAGCCTTAAAGTCTTCATAAAACTTTTAAATGATGACTAATGACGTCATTGTTGCACTTGTCGTGGGTGTAAGCGCGATCGGTGCGTCACTAATTTTCGGTTTTTACAATTTGAGTCAGGAGTCGAGCCGTGACCGATTCGTGTCGAAATCGCTTTGTCAGCCTGAATAGGGATGCTATCAAATATTTTATGGGTTTTCAAATTTGATATTTACAATGATTAAGTATGGAAGGGACGTGATAATGATGTAGGTATGTGTTATTGTCCCAGTGTTTGTCTTACCCCATCTAATCTTATGACAACTTTTTCAGTAAGTACCTATATAATTTATACTAAATAGTTTTTAGTTTACATACTCTATCGATGTGTCTCTAGTTCAAATATAAATCTCTAAATGCTAAATCTATAAACTGATTCGCGGTGCGACAGGCGAACTGGAATCGCGAGTCAGTGCGCCTCCTGAACGGCAAACACTGAGGTAAAATGCTAAAATATTTGCTCACACAGAACAGGTGGGCTAGACTCGATGGTTTTAGTTGTTACGATTTTGTTTTGAAAACTATAACCTGACAAAGATATTTTTACAGAGCGTTTTTTGGAGATCCGTCGTCTACACAACAAATTGCTCAAATAATGTAGGTACGATTCCCACAGACCGGCTGGAGTCGGGCCGCGCCGGAGCGCATTTTCAATGCGCCTATACATTATGTATGTTAGAAGCGATGGAGTCCGTCCGGAGCCAACTGCGTCCGCGAGGAGCAGACTGACTTGCGGCCCTACAAATCGTTACTGCGCGTACAAAAGTCGCCATGTGTTTTTAACATACTTTACAGGAGACACAAAAAACTGTTTATTTTGATAATTATTGGACATAAATAAATCAATATTTTTATGACAAAAGTATTTGCACTTTAACATACATTAAGGAATTCCATGAAAAAATATTTTAGTTTTAATAATAAAAAAAAACTTTTTCATAAATATGTCACATAGCGAGTTATGTTAGAGGGTCATAAATAACCTCAAAGTGTCAAAGTTAATGTAAAATGCGTCCCGTTTCGACCGTTCAGTGGGAATCGTACTTTACAGGTAAAAGCAAGGTTATAAGTATAGATAATTTATTCCAGCCAAAGGCAAAGTATAAACTGAAATACCACATATTCCATATTTTTACAATCCTACAGGATCGCCCACGTAGGACACTTCAATAGGTATCAAAGGTCTCAAAGGATTGATTCACCCCGCGCCGCATCGCTTCGCTTCGCGTTCGCGTGTTGTTCGCCTACGTAGTACGCTGCGTAAGGAATGATAATGAAAACTTTGTATACGACCTGTTTTGTACCCTTATTTATGCAAATAAATATTTTGAATTGAATTGAACAGCTGAACCAATTCAAATGAAATTTGGTATGGATACTTTCAGACCTCCGAGGCAGCCATACCACATGGTCATACCACGCAGATGAAGTCGCGGGCAGAAGCTAGTCTAAAATATATACAGGGTGTCCTTAGCCATTGGACAAAGCCGAAATGTACATAAATAAATAAATAAATATTATAGGACATTCTGACACAGATTGACTAAGTCCCACGGTAAGCCCAAGGAGGCTTGTGTTATGGGTACTCAGACAACGATATATATAATATATAAATTCTTAAATACATAGAAAACACCCATGACTCAGGAACAAATATCTGTGCTCATCACACAAATAAATGCCCTTACCGGTATGCAGGGTATTTAGAACCAGTATACAAAGTATCATAACAACCGGTGTAGCGGTTACGAAGAAATTAACAAATTATGATTTTTTTACTTTGGAGCAGCCTGTATGTGTTAGTAGCTCGTGAGGTAATAAGTAGTATGAAACCTTCTTCGACCTTTTTTATTTATGAAACTAATAAGATTCTGACTTTTGACAAATGTCATCATTGCCGCACATTTTCGAACAAATCGTCACAAAAACTGCCAATGATTAATACACTGTTTATTTTTGTTGATGATTATTGGAAATAACTTTTGTTTGATTTTTTTTTTGTCTTTTGTACTAATTAAAAAAATACTAACGTTAGAGCATTCCTGAAAAGTAACCCTACGAAGAATTTCAGGGTTTGCCTAACGGCTAACACCCCTGCCTACTGCTAATGGTCATCCTGTATATCTAGATTCTAGATATTAAAAATAATAGCGAAAAATAATAATTAGTAAATGATACAAAACAATACAATACACTACAATTCAATACAATTCAATACACTTCAATACAATTCAATACAATACAATACAAATACAAAAACTATTCCACACCTCAATAAGAAAACAGCAACAGAAGTAGAGGTAAACAACAGGCAGTCTTATCGCTAAAAAGCAATCGCTTCCGTTCCGGACAACCTTTTTTGATATTAGCAGTGGTAAATAATAGTGCCAGCTCTGCGGCGTCTAGACTTTGGCAGCGTCTGGGCTAGTCGAATCAGTTCCAGCCTAGATTTAGTAAATTTACTAAGTTTAAAATCTCCGGCTTCCTTGGGGCATGCTATGCAAATTTAAGAAAGCCACGCACTGCGCGCATAAACTCTACGTTTGTGTAGATTAATTAACCTTTCATTTAGTCGTGGGTACAAACCTCGGTTGTTCTATAGGTCTCCGAAACATGTCGCGCGAGTGACTAAAAACACGTGAGTGAAACCGCTAAGTTAGTTAAGTTAGTATGTCTCACGATAGTTTAAATTCGATTGTTCTATAGAGCTCAAAAAATCGTACACATATAGTTGGTCAAACGTAATTGTCAGTAAATAAGAACAAAAACTATACTCATCTATTTCTTTTGGTTTCTAGTATTGGTGTGAGACAAAGATAGTATGATTCTCTCTGTCTATGTTTGAAATGGGAGAGTCCTTTGACAAACTAGAGATGGACATTTTTTAACAACCTGAAAGAATTTTCTGCTGCTAGGCAAAGACTTTTCCTCTCACCCGAAATGACAAAGGCTAATTTATTTTTGGGATTCCACCCTCTAAAATCTGAATCCCGGGCGGAGCCACAAGTACAGCCAGTTGCGGTATTTTACGTACTAGCGACCCACAACGGCTTCGCACGGGTAGTTCAACTAATTTAATACATATAAACCTTCTTCTTTAATCAATAGTTTTAAAGATCTAAGCATACATAGGGACAGACGGACAAACAACGGAAATCGACTTTGTTTTATACTATATAGTGATGAGAGCACGGGCTTCGCATGGCTGTCCTCTTTTGGACGTTCGTTAGGCGCTATTAAAACTGTCGTTTTCCAAACACAATGCATATCAGAGCCGCCGCTGAATTCCCAATGAGTCTGTCACGGAAGGGTTCCGTCGTTCCGTGACATTCGCCGCCCGACAAAGGTTTTTGCAAAACGAATTTATTAAACCCCTTGGTTTCCCGTATAAGTGGGAAAGTTGAGATTGATGGCTGAATCTATTAGAGTTGAGGAACGAGGAGCTTGGAGGGTGTAAAAAGATTTTGAAGACGGGCTTGTGTTCTTGATGACGCTTGATGGCCGAGGGGCTGCGGTACTTATTGGATATCCATACAATATTATAAATGCGAAAGTCTGTCTGTCTGTTACCTCTTTCTTTATGTTTGTTTCTGATCTTTAGTTGATCTTTCTATCACCGCACCGCTCGCCATCGGCAGGGCGTTCATCCTCACACCCTAGCACCTACATGGTCACGTACTTTGCGGTTTAAGAGGAATTTCCTCCCGCGGACGCTTCGGCTGTGGAATGAGCTCCCTGCCGAGGTTTTCCCGAGGGGCTTTTTAAAGGGTCGGCAACGCGCATGTTGTAATATCTCTGGTGTTGCAGGCGTCTATAGGCTACGGTGACTGCTTACCATCAGACGGGCCGTATGCTTGTTTGCCACCGACGTGGTATATAAAAAAAGTTGAAATTTGGTATAGAGATAGTTTGAGTCCCGGGGAAGGAAATAGGGTAGTTTTTATCCCAGAAGTCATCCTTTAAGGGGGTGAAAAGGGGGGGGGGGTGAATGTTTGTATGGAGGATCGATAAAAAGCAGATTGGGTGAAAAATAAGCTACCAAAATTACTGGAGTTAGTAGACGAAGTCGCGGGCAAAAGCTAGTAAAAATATGTCCGTCTAAGCTACCTCGGCACCGACTTTGACATAGCAAAGTGTGGAAGTGATATTATAAAGATCATATTTATATATCACTAGCTTTTGCCCGCAACTTCGTCTGCGTGGAATGTGGAATCAGTAACAGCAGCTAGAGTAAGCTTAGCGCCTGGATAAAGTGTTTGCAATCATTAAGTTTGAGCATAAGCTTAATTGCTTGACATCAATTATCAGGCAATTCATTAAATCTCTCAATTTCACCCCCCTTTTCACTCTCTTTAGGGATGATTTCCGACAGTTTTCAAGGGGGGAAATGAATAAAATACTATTTAAGTAATATGGTTAAATCTTAAACTTTTCTAATTAATAAGCTCATTAAATAAAACTATGAAAACGGATTATATCGCGTATATTGAATTTCTAATACATCCCGACGTTTCGAACCCTTTATGTCATAAAAACGTCGGGATGTATTGTAAATTCAATAAACATTCCGTTTTCATAGTTTTATTTCATGAGTAACTATCGCGGTAACCGAAGACAATATTATAATGAGCTCATTATTTAACAAAATATATCTCCATGTTACACAAAACATGTACAAATGAAACGACAATTGCTTAGCCCGGGGCATCCAAACGAGATCAAAATGAAAATCAAATTACCCCGGGTATTGCATCGAGGGGGCCTTAATTATAATCCCCTGAATTGCGAGACCCTTAACTTGACTTATAATAAATTTTATTTGGGATTATTGATGATAACTTAATTATAATATAATGATTAGTCGATTGTGTAAGTATGAAAATCGCTGAGCTGGAAGATTGAAACATTAATACGATCTAAATTAATAGTATACAGGGAACCACACAAACGACACTGCACACGCCACACGCCAAGTGCTATGTGAAGTATGGCGCTCCTATACTTAGTCACATAAGTTTAATATGAATCAATATACATACATACAATGCGTTACATAAGTTTAATATAAAGCAAAATCTAGACGCGTGAGGGAAAAGGATGCGGATAGTTTGGAATATTTATCTAAGTATCGATTAGAAAAGTGGAATCAAAAATTTAAGATTCCCTTTTTCTAGAGCGCCTCAGTCTGAGTAGTGCAAGACCAAATACTTTCACGAAAACCAATAAGTCTCTGCAGTAGCATTAATAGAAGACATGTCTATGTATAATCTTCCCAGGGGCCCGTTTATCAAAAGCTTGTAGCTTGTAATACAAGTGGAAGTCCCTTTCTAACAAAAGCTGTCAAAAAGTGACAACCGCTTGTATTACAAGTTACAAGCTTTTGAGAAACGGGCCTCGTCTCAGGTATTGTTGTTAAATAATAATGGACTGTAGATTAACGCAACAACCGGTAAGTTTTTGAAAGCTCTATAAACTGTCAGAATTTTAAATATAAAATTGCAATTAGTTAAATTTGAACATGAGTTTTTGAATGACAATTGAATTTATACATTTCATGTAATATTTTAATCAAAAAATATGCAATTTGAATAACATTAGGTAATTACAGTATTATTTTGTTACATGATAGTTGATATTTATTGCAGATATTAAAATTAATCTAAAAATGAATCCATTTTTGAACGTTCCTGAAGAATCTCCAATCAGGTGGACGGATGAAATACTTAAAGCTTTTAACGGTCTCTTCCACTACTGCACCAGAAGAGCAGGATTCGCGAAGGGTGGTGTCACTACAAAATGGGGTTATCATCTTCAACGTGACAACCACAATTATTTCAGAACGCAACAGCAAATAAAATCACTACATAGTATAAAACAAAGTCGCTTCCTGCTGTCTGTCCCTATGTATGTATGCTTAGATTTTTCAAACTACGCAACAGATTTTGATGCGGTTTTTTATATAGATAAAGTGATTCAACAAGAAGGTTTATATGTCCCCGCATCAGCATTGTACCCGCGCGGGGCGGGTCGCTAGTATTTCATAAAACGCATAATGCAAAATTTTCAACAAAACAATATTTTGCGCATATTCACAAGTCCAACCCTCACAATGCAATCGACTGCCGACTAGCGAATAAAAATCAATTGTAGAACAGAACGAGCAGCGGATTACACCGCACCAGCGCACACGCAAATTGCGCGCTAACCTGATTACAACTAGTTCCACATTGTCTTTAGCCCGCGGGCGGGCCCTGGATGTGACACCCTGGATGTGACACTACGTGGACCATACCTACATTACCTACGCTTTTACTATTAGGCGCAAATTGTGCGGTAACCTGGTTACTAGTCCCACATTGTCTTTAGCCCGCGGGCGGGCCCTGGATGTGACACCCTGGATGTGACACTACGTGGACCATACCTACATTACCTACGCTTTTACTATTAGGCGCAAATTGTGCGGTAACCTGGTTACAACTAGTTCCACGTTGTCTTTAGCCCGCGGACGGGCCCTGGATGTGACACTCCGTGGACCATACCTACATTACCTACGCTTTTACTATTAGGCGCAAATTGTGCGGTAACCTGATTACAACTAGTCCCACATTGTCTTTAGCCCGTGGGCGGGCCCTAGATGTGACACCCTGGATGTGACACTACGTGGACTATACCTACATTTAAAAACGCTTTTGCGCAAATTGCACCGTACCTGATTAATACTAGTTCCACATTGCCTTTAACCTGAGCTGCGGGCGGGCCCTGGATGTGACGGTTACGTACATAGATCGCTCACTAGGGAACAAAACGCTGGAAACACTAGTTCGATCCCAGCCCTGGACAGAGGCCATGGTCACTTTTTCTTTCATATATGACAGTTTAACTAGCTCAGACGGGCCCTGGATATGATATCATAGAAAAAAAGGCAACTACGAAACAAGAAATAAATGTGTGATACCAAAGAGATTTCTTCTTATGTGATACTGTACTATTTGGTGATACTGTAGAAGAAAAAAACGGTCAAGAAGAAACACACAACACAAGTAATAGTTTTTTTTCTGTTCTCCGTGCGGAAAGCGTCAACTTTCGGCACGCTCCTCGGCGTGAATAAGAACTCACTCTCGTTGAAGTCACATGTTTGTCAACCTCTGCTTTCAATTCCATGTTATCTGAGACATTTCTTACTTTACTGCCTATATATACTATGTACCTATTATATACCATTTAGAAACAAAAAAAATGGTAGGTTGCCATTTCCAGTATTTCACTATCATTGGAAAAAATAAGACCCAGAACTACTGAATTCCCATTTGTCGAATTTTGATGGAGCCGCAATGCATTATTGCTAAACAGATTTGGGTACGATTGAATTATCTCAAGTGAATATGTTATGTTCTACCGGTTGGTATTCTAAATAATAATTTATTAGTATGCTCATATCGGATAATCAGATGGGCAGTTTAAATTTGAAAATATGTATTCTTGAATTTATTGAATCTCGTTTGAGCAGTGTTAGTAATGAAGATAAATACCTACACCGTTTCCTATACTTAAGTTATATTGAGTACAAATTAAGAAGGAGAAGGAGCCCGGCCACGAAATGCATGATGATGTTGTGTTTTAATAGTTTGATGAATCTGGTTTAGTCGATTTTTGTATAGCGCAATGTGATAAACCATATTTTTAAAAGACTTTCAAATTAGAACGTGCTATACGAAAAAACTAATTCGAGTTGTTAATGTTTGTTTCAAAAATGTATATTTCATTGCATTTTTATCCTATATTTTTATCGTATGTAGGTATAGTGGTTTAGTTTTTGGCCACGATTTATCACGACTAGTTTGCAACAATAAAATCAAACACTGACCATTTATCTCTGTCCGTCAAGTCCAGCCAACATAATTAACAATCCCCCCCCCCCCTCCTCCCAACCCCCTGCGCACGCGCCGGCACGCGTCCGCACGCGTCGGTAATCCCGCGCACATCTCAATCGCAACAACTATGCAACAACTAATGAAGTGTGACAGCGGAGCGTAATGAGGGCAAGTATGGCGAATTAACACGCTGTGAAATTGGTTGTGTGTGTGTGTCTGTGTGTTTGTTTAAAGCACTGGTTACGAATTTGTGTAATGTACCAGAAATGGTACTCGTAGTTTCCACTGTTAAATTTTTAAATTTTTGGTCACTCGAAAATTTCTCTAAATTATATAGTTTCGCAAGAAATATAAACGGAAATACAATTTAACCTCCTAACGATTGTCTATATAAAATATTATCCCTTCTCTGAACAAAATCATATAGACAATGTTCATGAATCATAAATATCATAATAATATGTGTATGAAAATAGGGCTGTAATATTTTAACATTTCGTAGCACCATCTACGGCGTAGCTTAACTTTGCCTAGAATCATAAAGATATTTAACTAACTTCCTACATCCCAATGTCCTTTAATTAGGACAAATTATAATGAAATTTTTACTATTGGGGAATTAAAAAAGTTCCAAATTCAAAACTGAAAAGAAAAAATATTCGATCTGGGGCTTAGGACTAGTAGATATAAGAAAGTCATATGTTAATTACACAATCATATGAATGCTTTTTCTCAAAAATGGACGGCAAAGTCGACGTTGCCGGTTAAAATGTAGGTCGCGAAGTGCGTTGTTTATGGTCAGTCAAAAAATTAAAAAGTTAAAAACATTGCAGTCTCGATTTCGGGACTGCAATGTTGCATACAAATTCCATTATTTGTCGAGTTCCAAACTTTTTAAGTTGAAGTGGCCATATCAAATGCAGGCATAGGTCCATTAAACAGCCAAACAGATGATCAGTACTTATTATTATAATGTTGGTACCGCGACTATTTAGGTGTCTCAAATAGGTTGGCGTATTTTCAGCAGAAAAATACACTTCTATTTTTAATTAAAAAAATAAAACGGCGGCAAAGCAAATCTTATTACTTTTTTCTGTGAAAAAATAAATCTTTTTTTGTGTGTGTTTTTTTTTGTGTGTTTGCATGCTGCCATTGGCTAAACATGTGATACTGCTTATAATGATTATGTAAACTTAAAATTACCATGTTTAACCAAATAAATAGAAAAAATAATAATATATATACATAAGAACGTTGCTTTTCTGTAAAATATTTCTATTATGTTTGTATTTATTGCGCCATTTTTGAGTAAAGCACTATATATGACTCGGCTGGAAGGCTACTTGCTGACTTCGGATTCAATTAAACGGACTCCCAAGGTCGTCCGTTTAAAACGAATCCTCAGCCAGCAAGTAGCTACTTCCGAGCCTCGACAATAATGTACTATTATTTAATGTATTTTTATTAAAAATTGGAACCTATCGAATCTAAGTAGAATATATTAAATCAAATAATTTGAGTAAGACCCACACGTTGGCAGTAAACATGACTGCTTTTGGAAATACATTATGAATAATACTTTCAAGTTATATCAATAACAAACTTTCACATACTTATTATAGTTTTGATCAATTACAATAAACAACCGTACGTCCAACACAATACAATAAAAAACCTCATATCCCTAGTGCCCAGTTCCCAACAGTTATACTAACGATATCAAACTAACAATACATTTATTATACGCATAATTTTTTTATTATATCGCCACGCGGCCAATGGGTTAATGTATGTATTAGTACAATGGCCAGAATGGACGTAAAAAGAGTGGGTGACAGTGATATCATAATCGAAATATGATTGGGGGAGCCTTGTTTGTTTTAGTGTTTATGATATTCATATTGTTGTTACTTAATTTAGTAATGGGTGACATGAATATTGAAATGGTAGTGATAGGTCAGGTTTAGTTAAAATAATGTAATAGTTTGGGAGTTTCTTAACACTTTCGCTACTTTGTAGTTATAATATATGTATGTAATATGTATGTAATATAAACTACATATTTTCAATCGTATTATCACTTTGTACATATTATACATATACGTATAAACTATTCTGTTATTATAAAATGAATTTGATATTGTGTTTTGCGAAAAGTCAGTGGACCTGCAATCCAAGGATGTGGGTTCGAATCCCACGTTGGCCAGAATTGATCATCGTTGATTTTTTCATTGTGATTTACATCTGTATATACAATTTGTAGATACATATGTATGTAGTATTCTTTTTTTTATTATATTAAACTGATCGGCGATTGGCCCTAGTCACACCTGTTGGAAAGTGAAGACAGGGCCTAAAATGGATCTCACCGGTATGCTTAATAGATGGTTAATTTTTGTTATAATTTTCAAAATAACCACGGAAGTAGTTGAAACGCAGTACCTACCTGCAGTCGCTATCAGATATATTTGATCGGCTAAGTTTTTCATAAATATTTGAACACGCTTGATATTTCAATAATTATAATGTTTTAACACTTAACCAGCCGCCCTATTACAAAAGAGAGCGTATTCTGATTGCAATAAGAGGTTATGAATTTTATCTGGATTTGTTATGAATATGATTTGCCATTGTCAAAAGTGACGGTTCTGGTTGAAGATATAACCTGTAATTACGATCAGAATAAGCCCCTAGGTCGAACTATTCATTAAAAAGCCGACTACTAATGCATAATATAATGGTATGCGCTTGTTGTTTACCTAATGTTTACCTCTGCTTCTGTTTCTGTTTTCTTTTGTATTGTTTTCTTTTATTGAGGTCTGCAATGTGTAATAAAGAGTAATTGTATTTGTATGCGCTATCAATAAAGAGTGTTTCTTATACATGTCACTGGGCTAGGACCATAAAGGACCATCATATGACCTATAACCTATTATATACACACAAGCATTGATTTTATTTGAGAAACTCAAAAATGCCAATTACGTTTACCCCATTCGATTAAAAAAGGGCTGTCATGTTCAAAAAATGGCATTCGTCGAATCCCACAGTCGGCACCAGACGCCACTTGCGTTCGCACGAAATAAAAACTCGATAAAAAATGTCGTCGCCACGCGGCGGGGCATTATTCGATAACTGTCGGGGGCGGTATAAGACCATTGAAGAAAACCCTAATTTTACTATCTCGAACTACCAAAGAAAATTCAACCTTAAACTACTAACTGTAGGCTTTAATTCTTCTTGAGCGGAGCGGTAATCTAGTTAGTAGAGATTCGACTTTAAACAGGGGTGTTAAGGCAAGTTTTTGCCTGGGGTTTAGGGCGTTAATAAAATAGGGTCGCCAGAAGATTTCTCTATTTATTGGTGGGAAAGGCCGCGTGTCAGATCTAACACCAGTTTTAATATTTTTGGTCGCGTGCCCTACGCGTGCGGCGCTTTGATAAAAAACTATAGGCCAAATAATTCGAGTTATATTGTCATTTTCGTAAATGCTGTTTTTTACAAGGTTTTCTTTGTGGTTGATGGCTGGACGTCATTACCAAATTGGATGGCTCTAAATAGCTATTGTGGTGAAAGGGATGGCAAATCGCGGTTGGAACGAAGTATTCACATGCTAAATTTTAGATTGCTTGAACATTTTAAAGCGGAGTAATCGAGTGGAAGCAATTACAGACTAAAATATAATGCGCTTTATCTCAATAATCATGGTAACGACTTAAATTTTAATTGTATACCTATATGAACTAGATCGTAAATTATTGAGTTTTGTGGATTGAAATTTCTATCATAAAATAATTATTGGTTCAAACTTGAAATTGTATTGTTTAAATGCGTTTTACCTATGTAAATAATTTGTTAGTATGTCGATTATGTTTTATTTAGATATAGGTGCTTCGTTTATTAAACTACTCTTTCACCGTAGCGCGCTTTTCCAAAGTAGAAAAAGTGCCTAAATCCTTTATCGGTACCTTTTTCTCCAGAAAAAAGGGCACTTACGATTTTTTATATGTACTTACAGTTAATTACAATTTGCATTAATATTTTTTGTCGCAGTTTCTTTTGTAATATAGAACTATCCTTAAAATATATGTTAAAAGTTGGCATATTAAGAGATAAACTAATAAACGCTTTCAAAGCGCAAAATCGGAGATAAAGTTCAAATATTCCTTCCTACAAGAATACTGTTAATTTTCAAAAAATGGTACTTCACTTTTTGAAAAGTTTATCGAATTATTTTAAATCTTTGTATCATCGCCAGATTCTATGGGGTTTTGATTGTATTTAAAATAAATTATTTTACACCGTGCATGAAATAAAGCACCAGAAGCTTAATAGATAAACGTAGGCAGCAGTTATTTATAGACGAAATTTATACTTCAGAACCCGTATAACTATAAAGAGTAGGTAATTTGATTGTGACGTCACATGCTAGTGTTTTATATAAATTCAATAGTAGCAAAATCGTTTTGACAGTCTGAAAAAAGACTGATTCGTCACTTTTTCTTTATTATATGACATCTATTACAGTTTATAATTTATATATAGTGTGACTACTTAAAAAACACAAATCAAAATATTTAAGAAAAATAATTTGATTTGTTCCCAAAAATTGAGTAGTAGTCAAATACCCTATTGCTGTGCTGTGCTCTACCAGTTTCCATGTGAAACTTACTATTACTATGTAACACCTAATGTAAAAACGATGGATGCAATAATAGATAAATTTAGAATTATGAATTATCATAACCATTAAAAACTGCAATCTATGCTTTTATATTAAACTTCTAAATGCTACTACTAGCGCCATCTATCCCCACCATTCCTCACTAAACGCGCCCTCGTCACAATTTCCGTTCACGTGCCGCGATATCGTCGCGATACAATAGCGATGTCAGAGCGATACAATGACGCCGGGGCGTCACAAAAGAGACGTCATCGCTGCGTCATAATAGAGGATTATTACGCGGACAACAGGAAATTGGCCCTTCGAGGGTTTTTGGATCGGAATTTGGGGGGTTGATAGTTTATTAACTGTTCTGTTAAGTTAAAAATTGCAATGATATTTTTAATTACATCGGTGGATAATGTGTTTTTTGCAGATACAAGGAACTTATTTGCTGATTATTTGTAGTTTAGAAAACCTACAAATGTGCAAAACGCAGATGATTTCTACAAAAGTTGAATAATATTTGAAAACTTTTGGAACGCTTCTTCAGAATTAAAATACTTAATTTTCAACTTTGAAACATTCTCCATATTTTTCCTCGTCGTCACATCAGAAAATAGCTACTCTAATTTATTCTAAATTAAACAATTTGTTATAATATTTCAAACATTTTCGAATATATTTTAAACAAAACGCCTAAAGCTACAACAAACAACTAAACTTGGTTTCGCTTAACACTACACCTAAATCAAAACTTCATTTTCCACTGTAAAACAAAAATAAATAAATAAAATAAGTATTTTCAGTCGGAATCGGACAGGGGGATGCTTTCCTGAAAAATAAAAATCCTAATTTATGTTCATGTATAGAAACGTATTTAAAGGTTAGAAAAATAATAAATGTATTGTAGGATTTGTAGGTATGTTGGTTCAGAAGAAGATGAATGAAAAGCTATTTGTAAATTCGTCATACCGACCCTCGATCGTACTGTTGTTGTACTTGTTGTGTTTATATTTGATTTTCTAAAAAACCAATTTTACCAAATCATTTCATTTCATTTTCATTTCATTTATTTATTTCTATAACAATATGATATTGTGTTAGAAAAATCTTACAAACTATGTATTAGCACATAAATAATAGCGGGACATGTCAAGAAATAAAATTCCAAAAATACAATTCAAACAAAAAACAAAAAAAAGTACAGATAAAGTAGGTAATAAAAATGTCATCATTCATGTGTAAAAGATACATAAGATAATTTTGTAAAAACAGTTTAATTTGCAAATATCTCGGCGATGCTGTATCTCTAGCTCAATATTATTTTTATCATTTACGTGCATACACGATGGCGCACAAAAGCCTAGCTTTCGTAATCTCGGTTTTTAATCCAGGAAAAATAGATAAATTTTAACGGAAATCGCAAAGCAAAAAATGTATTAGCCGTCAGTTGAGAACGAAAAATAACGCTTTAATTTTCATACATTATTTTAGACTTCGATCAACTATTATCACTTTGGCTACGCCCCCAAGGCCCAAGGGCGTCACCTAAAGTGCTTTCTTACCTCAAACTCTCCTATAAATATGTCGGAGTCATCGGAGTGCGGCGGCTGGTCTATATTGTCCACTGCCGTTATCTGGGGACCTGCATCATACAAAATTATCATCAAATCAGCTGAAGGACGTCCTGTGTAACAACCGAACGATTAATCTCTGTTCCATCACCAGACCCTAAACAGTTTATGTAGAAGATCTTCTTTTCTTGTTATGTTAACTACCCCATCTACCTGATCCACCTGATCTTGGCGCTTTATCGGTGGCGGTATCCTTACTTACTTACTTACTGCTGTGGCGCAACGACCCGAAGTGGACCCTGGCCTCCGCCACCAAAGACCGCCATGCTATCTATCCAAAGCCGTTTCTGTCCAGTCGACGGCGCCGAGTTCGTTGAGGTCTTTCTGCACTTCGTCTCTCCAGCGGTACCTAGGGCGTCCAGACGGTCTTCGGCCACTTGGTACTCCAGAGTACGCCCTCCAGACTGCGCGATCTTCCCCCATCCGGACTACGTGCCCGAGCCATCGGAGTCTGGCGGCTTTCGTTTCTCCAATGATGTTTTGGCTCGGACACCAAATCTTGGTGGTATCCTTGCCTATCCGAGAATATTTAAACTCTGACACTGGCTTTTACGAAAGTTCCTGTAGATTGCAGTTTCCAAATCAGAGGAAACTAAGCCTTTCCCCTTGATGTCTTCCATCCCCGATGATCAACTGCTAAGTAAATCCTAAAGTTACGATTCCAAGAAACTCGTTGGTTCGAACCCGCGACCTCCAGTTTGGAAGCCGCCTTAGTCCTACCCTAGTCCATCAGCGCTCCCCAGCGCATTATCCTTCCAGTCTTTTCCGTCATCAGACCCTAAGTCAGACATCTTGGACCCGGGTACGTCCTTAAACTACGTCCAAAAGAGAGGTAATATGGGCACTGTGAATGTCATCTCGCTTTGTCAGATGTAGAGCAGAGTTCAACTGGGGAAGTACATCTACCTAACAGAAAACCGCTACCAAATAACCCTAGACCCTACTCATATTGTTGTGTTCCTGCCGGTGAGTAAGGTTGCCAGAGCTTAAAGAGGGTGCGGAGAGTCGACAACGCGCATGAAGCAGCTCTGGAGTTGCAGGCATCCATAGGCTAAGGAGCTTACCATCAGGCGGGCCGTATGCTTGTTTTCCACCGACGTAGTACAAAAAAGTAGTTCATGTAGTGGTTACTTACCTAGTGGGATACATTCCATGGGCTCGAACAGATCGGTGATCAGATCTAGTGGCGGCGATGGAGCTGGCGGCGGTAGCGAGCAAGATGAGGGGATGCTGGTCCCTGGGGGAGTTTTCAAAATGTTTACACTGTGTGGCTGGGGGTTTTCAGAAAAAATGGTACCTCGTTATTCTGAGTAGAAATAACCCAAAAGTTGATGGATTTTTGCAAAAAAGTAAATGGTACCACTTTTAATTACATAATAGCAAGTAATATCGTCTTACACTACAAATACAGGGAAAAATCTGAAAACTGTAAATTTGTAAAAAAAAAGTAGTTTTACTTGTTTTGATTACATAAAACTTTGAGGAGTCCCATCATTCCTCACGAATCCCATCATCAAAACTGGGTTTTGACAAAAACGGGACCAAACATTCCAACAAAAAATAATTTTCCAAATCAATTCAGAAATGACGGAGTTCTGAGGTAACATACACACAAAATGAAAATACGGTCGAATTGATAACCTCCTTGTGAATAAAATGCAACTTTATTATTCATTTTTGAACAATCAAGAGAACCTTTACCAGCTGGTGTGGTGAAAAGTCATTTATTTAGTACGGTATCAAGATATTAATATACCTACACTATTTTTTATTTTTTATCTAAATAGTAATAACTACTTATGTATTTTGATTTACCAGGTTTGAGGACGTCAACGAAGCTACGCATATTTTATGGCACTCCAAAGTTGGCATATGCGACGGCATGCATGCTGTCATGCGTGGTTCCATGCGATGCGAGGCAGCAGACGAGGTGGAGACGGTGGGTTCTCCTGCTTGATGCACAGCTTCTTGGGAACTTCTACTGCGAGGATGTAAATGGGAATGGAGTAAGAAACTATATAGTTGTTTGACTTACCAGGTTTGACGACGTCCTCGAAGCTACGAGCAATATGACGCTCCAGGGGCGGCAAATGCGACGGCATGCATGCTGTTATGCGCGGTTCCATGCGGGACTCCATTCGTGGCAGTAGACGTGGTGGAGATGGTGGAATCTCCTGCTTGATGGTACAATGCTTCTCTGATACTTCTCCCACTGCAGAGTAGGAAAATACTTAGTTTAGTGATCGTAACACTGGTTAGAAAAATAAAGTAAACTCGACTGATAATCCCTTCGAATTATTTTTAAGCAAACTAGACCTATTGCTGTAAAAAAACATGCATAAATAATATTCCAACGGCATAGCGAGGTTCTTAAACGGCTAGATGTAGCTGCTCGCCTACTTTGATCTGTGCACGGTAGTACTTTACACTGTAACCACCATTGGCACACGGATCTGCATATTCTGCATCACTCACCATCAGCATAGATGCATCAGCATGTGGTACGCATGGTGTAGTTCTTGACCGACTAATTGTAGCTGTAGTTTGATCTGTAAGACCACAGTGGCTACTTGGCTAACATTGGCACACGGATTTACAACACTTACCATCAGCGGAGAGTGCGGTGTGGTATGCATGGTGTGGTTCTTGAACAGCCAGATGCAATTGTCCTCCTGCTTTAATCTGTGGAACCACGGTGGCTACTACTGGCACACGGATTTGCACGGCACTTTTCATGTCGGATGAGCCTTTCTCCTGAAACGAAACGAGTCAAAAAATTTTAAAATAAAAAGTAAAGAAGTTTGAAAAAATAATTGAGGCATTAGAAGAACTATAGCGACGAAAACAATCTATAGCGTACGAAAATGAGAAATGTGGTCGTGGTGGAAGGGCTATTAACTCTTACGCAATACTCGTATATCACTCAAATAGGCCCAGATGTCTTAGCCCTTGACCTAGTTTTTTAATAAAATACTGGTTTTTTCAAATAAATTTCAAATTCATTTGAAAAGACCAGTATTTTGTGAACTAGTATGAAGATTTGTGGTAGTTCAATAGGATGGGCATTTTACCTGAGACCGGGTATTTTCAGAATTGTTCACTACTATCTTTCCTCCGATCCTCAAATCATCTGCGGTGGCGGGAACCAGCATCTAAAACGATTAAAGACAGAAACACTTAAAACCTTTATTTTGACCAATAAAAAAGTGACATGTCCAATCAAAGAGTTTAAATAACTTACTTGCTTTCCTCCAGGAATCTTAGTATCAATCACCTTCACTAAAACAGGCGTACTGTTATCCGGCTTCAACAAAGCAAATGGCGTCTGCCTGGTGGCCAGAGCTACCCCCATGTGGTACGTCTTTATGGGGTCAACTATGACTCCATTGCACATGGTACTCCAGGGTAGGTCGTTGCTCCAGTCGCTGGACCCTAGGGAGGGGGAGGATTTTGGGGTCCATGAGGAGGAGGACAGGACTTCTATGGAGGTACCCATGTAGGGGCCGACGGTGGAGGACACTTCGCATTGGTCGACTGAGGTTCTGGAAATAGACAGGTTATTATAGTAGTGTGTCGTTCTCATGGAAAAATATTAGTTATGGTCATATTCATATTCTTAACAATGACTTTATTGCAATGTATCAGTCGTTTTAGGGTTAAATAGAATTATTTTTATACAAAAAGGTCTAAAATCAATTTCTCATGTCTTCATTTTTAGAGCTTCGTACCAAACTTTGTTCACGAAGTTTGGACATGGGTTGACCAACACTACTAAAATGGCAGACAATGCGGATGGCAGATTAAAAATGGTATGATGAAAAGAGCTTAGCATTATGGCGATTTTGAGCCGATTTAGACATGTATGAGCAGTGGAGTACTATAAACTATAAGATAAAACATAAATTTATTTATAAATATGGCATACCTGGTGGAATCAGGCTGATTTTCAGAGACAGTGCTGGCGGCACGAGGTGTGTTGGTGCGGCCGCGGAGGATAGCTCCATTGGCGTCTTCGGAATGAGCCTGGCGAAAGTTCGATAATTTTATAGTCAGAATGGATGTGTGTCAGCAGTGGAACGCGTCAGTAAGCATAGGATAACATATCATATCATGAATGCCGTGAGTTTTGTGAAGTATTGATTTTGATGCAGCATTTCTGTTTTATCCCGTCTAACCGAAACGTATTAGCGTCGTATTAGTTAACTTAGTACCTATGTCGGCGGCCGATCGCAAAGTTCTTCTGTCAAATGTTTTGACGGTAGTCACATTAAACCAATAGATAGGTAGGATAGGTTCGTTAGGTAGATTTACGTTCCGATGAAAGGTTAACAGTCACGCACAGTATAAAATACAAATACAATTATTTCACCTTATTTTTATGGCACACGAGGTTAGACTGCTGGTTGAACCCCTTGAAACAAATGTTGCAACGGTAAGGGCGCTCGTTGGTATGAGTGAACAAGTGGTTTCGTAGATTTCCTGTAAAAAACAACATAAATATTGTCTTCGGTTACCGCGATAGTTACTCATGAAATAAAACTATGAAAACCCGTCACCCGTTGACCACGAACGCTGTAAAGAGTTCGAAACGTCGGGATGTATTATAAATTCAATATACGCGATATAATCCGTTTTCATAGTTTTATTTCAACATAAATATTATTAATCGTGCCAAAATAAAAAAAGAGAATAAAACATAAAGGTAAATAAGGAAAGGATCTATATATTCTGGATTCGGGAAAAAATATTATGGAATTAATTTCATAACTATTTCGAACAATAGATACACTAATTTAGGTAATTTTTGAGGATTCTTAGAAACTGGACACCTGCAGGCATATTCATAATTAATGTCATTATTAATGGGTCTAACGCAATTAGGTACATTTTATTATTGTTGTGTTTCATTAGTGTTGCGTGTCGTGCCGTGGACAATAAACATTAAACAAAAACGGGTAGATCATTTTATTTGTCTACCCCGATCATTCATATAAACTAATGTCGGGTAGTTTAGTGTTGTTTATCTCAATTGACATTTTGCTGGGACGTCAGTCTCCCGTGACCACAGCTAGTGCGACCTGGCTGAAACGTCGAAAAAAAGGTAAAATGATAAAATTTAATCGCGTTAGACCCGTTAATGTCATTGATTATGTGTACAAAACGCGAGAGTTTAGTGTTATATTGCAGGTGTTATCACGGTTATCGCACACGATATGACATGATGGATGCTATACTCGTAACTTACTAACGCACGGTATCAAAAAGTATCGTATGCCTTGCAAGAAATGGTTCTTGCAAGATAAACGCAACCAAAGTACTCCTGCAGAAGATAATAGGGATGAGGAAGGGATAACCTTTCTGGTGGAATCCTTTAGGGCAGAGATGGCACTTGTAGGGTTTGACGTCCGAGTGGGTCTTGCGGTGGGAGATCAGGGTGGACACGCGGTTGAATGTTTTGTTACACACCTGGACAATGGAATGGTTTCTATAGGATTCACTGCTAATCTAGAGTAACTAATGACATCAAAGGATTCAAAGGACAGGAGCAACGCTAAAAGCAACTGGACGAAGGTTTTCAGGTGGGTTCACAAGTGTTTTGGCTGAGCATTACCTGTTAAGAACTATACTCATGGACAAATTTAGAGGAACGCAAAAAAAAGGTTTACTGGATAACAGCACCTAAAGTAATCGCAATATTAAGTGTTTAAACTTTTTTTGCGTTTCTCTAAATTTGTCCATGAGTGGAGAATCAAGTATTCTTTGTCAGTATAAAAATGACATAGACGTAGTTATAGTAACTTAGGGTTCAAGGCCCTGAACCTCCAGTTGAAGACGCTACATTTAGAAATCTTATTCTGAAATCCAGGCAATATTGCAAATTCCTGACCTGAACCTATGATTGTATATTGCGGCAAAACAGACATATATTTAAACATCACATTGACACCGCTTGATATGAAAGAGACTGGCGTAGTTTTATCATTTTCATCTTGTCAATATCATCAAACAATTTGTCTCATAGCAATTTTATGGACATCCTAAACCTTTATTTATACATAAGCGTGATCATCATAACACACATTGACACATTGCTAAACCACAGTGTAAATACGATTGTTTCGTATGCCTAAAATTATCTGTTTTTAGATTTTAATTGTGCTCTATACTTTTGTTTTATAGAACAAACCTCTATCCTTCTTTTTCAATAAGAACGATTACGTTTGAACTTTGCTTTGCAGTTGACATCGGTTTAACCCGTTGCTGACAAACTTTTGATGCGGAAACATCTGTCACTGGCATGAAAATACAAGAATGCTATAAATACACCCCAAAATCTATTATCACAAAAGAAACATGTAATTGACGTGGTTACTCCCTTGGGCCCGGGGGGAACAATTACAACCCCTTTGGTGCAAATTGGCCGCAAAGGGGTAGTTTTGAACGTCACTTTCACTGATAATGAGCGTAGGCGATAGTGGTCGATTACATACAAATTGTAGCCTACGTAATACCTATTGTCTCATAAATAAAAATGGATGTGGTGAAGTGGAACTGATCTTGAAGTCCTTGAAACGAGGAACTGAACAGTGAAACACAGTGGCTGAAGTCACTACTGAAAGCTTCACGTGTCACAGTGCAAGTTAAGTTCCTGTTTTATTTGACATCTGTAAAACTCCAGAGGAGCTACATGCACGTTGCCGACCCTAACTGCACTCCGCACCCTCGTTAAGCTCTTGCAACCTTACTCACCAGCAGGAACACAACACTATGAGTAGGTTCTAGTGTTATTTGGCTGCGGTTTTCTGCAAGGTGGAGTTACTTCCCCAGTTGAGCTCTGCTCTAGCTCTGGAATTACATCCGCTGTGCTGTGTCCTACCACACAAAGCGAGATGACATTAACAGGGCCCATACATCTCTAATTGCCAGTTGCACCATCCGCACATGACAGACTAATCATCGTCACCCGGCGCGCCGCGGCGGATTAAACTTTCCATACAATAAAATTTAGCAAACTCTTCAACGATGACAAACAGTTTGGTGCAACCGACCCTTAGTGTGTTGTACCTGAAAACAGTAGTGGTATATGTTACCTCGCAGCCATAAGGGCGCTCGGCGGAGTGAATGGCGCGGTGCTGGCTCAAGGTGGAGAGTTGCCGGAAGCTTTTTCCACAGGTGTCGCAATGGAAGTTCCTTTCGTCTGTGTGCGTTGGAAGATGGCGCATTAAGGTGTATTGATGCTGAAATTCTCTGCTGCCTAGAAACAAATTAATACGTTTAGTGTTATAAAAGTGCTATCTATTATTGGTGTGAATCATTTAGAACACTACGACGGTTTTCTTCGCTTAACCTTATAAGACAGGGTTTACAGGGCACATACCTACTTGTCAAGGTGAATATTTAGGGTTTACTTTTACTGTGGGAACGATACGTGAACAACGTGAACAAAATGTCAGGCAGAATATCGACGAGATCATGTACTTTTGAATTGTCTGTCCAATCCGACGTAGGTGTCTGCGTCGTTGTTCAGTAATTAAGAGCTTCCTGTAGTTTTTTGGGTGTTGGTAGTTGTGTAAAGTTCATTATTATAAGATTTAAAATGGCTTGAACTTACAAATACCGCACTCCCATAGTTTGACGGTCCGTCCGTGTCTCTTTACGTACTTGACATAGTGGAACCGCGAGCGGGGATCAGTCTTGTCCACCTTGCAGGCGCCTTGGGTGCCTCTACGCTCATTGGATACTGCTGAAACATTTAAAAAAAATCTCTTCAGTAATTTAGGTACATTAAACTTTCAGATTTCCTAGTAAGATTGAGTATTTTTAGTGTATTTTATAACCTTTTAACGCTGGTATTAATTTTATAAAAAAATTATAGCGGAACAAACTATCAAAATATTAAATCTTCGAAATGATCGCACGGGCCTCTCTTATTGACAGAAATGTATGGTGTGATGTGTTCCAAGTTGAATGTAGGAACTTCGCTCGCTTGTTCGATAATCCAAAAAGTATGATGTAGGTAGAGCAACACTCCGACAAAAAAAAAAAAGGTAGAGCAATGAATGATCAAAGTACACAAGCAAAATGGTTATACCTAACCTTGCAACAGCGAAATATAGGTACAAGCTATTTAAAATAAACTGAATGTAAAAAGGGCGACCCATAAAACATGGAGGCAGTCCATTTGCGAGATTAAAATAGGTACGCCTACAGGATGCAATCCATTTCATTTGGAAAAAGGCTTATTTCAGGTTAGTGTTTTTTAGGAAGCGACGTAAATATACCTGTTCCTGTGTTAAAATAAAATAAATGTATTTAGTGTTATAAAATACATAATATGTATGGGCAGTTACAGACTTGCAGACGTAGGTATCTAATGGCGAGTATTCAAACCGAAGGAGCGATTTCGATGCGGTTTTTTTAGGCAAAAGCGAGTTTCCTTGCGGTGCTGGTTCTTAGCTATGTTTGATAGAAATCGATCCAGCAGTGTTAACCCGTGGAACGCCCTACTGACACACGTGTGTCAGTAGTTAGTATAGGAGTTCCATACTATAAGAGTATCAGGCTATCAGCTCTTTTCCAAAATTGCATAAAATTGCAATTGCATTTTGCATAAAATGTTTTTTTTTGGCAAATGGCTTAGGGGATTTTAAAAATGTTTATAATATATGTGTATTGGAATGGTGATAGTATAATGATAATGGTTACCTGCAGATGTGGAAGATACTAGGTGGGAGTCCGTGGTGGTCTTTGGAAGGTAACTGCGGCCATTGAATACTGAGCTCGAGGTATCGGCTTCTTGCTGAAAAATACAAGGTACTTACATCTGATAGGTAGTAGATTTAAGATAAGTATCAATAACAATTCATCATTATTTTATAACATTTCTGGTGTATAAAAAACGTTCAAACTGCAACTGAATTAATTAAGTAATCCGTTATCGAGATAAATGAAAACAATTTCAAATCAGCAACGGTGGGTAAAAATACATAAGGTAAATATGGTGAAGATCGGCATATAAAGTGTATTGCAGGGAAGACCGTCATAGGGTGAGAACTAGTATTTATATTCGTACCTACGTCGCTCAGACAGACAAAAAGGCAAAGCTTCACTCCTTATGCTCTACCAGCCTTCTGTAAGTGGAGTAGGTACCTATATGTGTACAAACGCAAGAGTTAAAAGCGACGAATGAGCTTGTAGACGGTCTTCTCTTATAGACGGTTTTTTTCTACGTTGACCTTAACTGCATAAAATACGGATTCAAACCGTGCCATCCTTAAGGAATGGGTGACCACTTTGTCAGTTGTTCAATATATATATGTATAGTGTATAGATAGAGTACTTAGTGTATGTGGTCGTTGCAGTGTATATTTGACAGTAACATTGTGTTCAAATAATTTTGAACATGTCGTCCGAAGAAAGGAAACTTCCTACAAAACCGAAGTTTGACAACGGTTCAGGGTCGAACCATGATGTCCCTTTCTAATATATGGCACTATCCCTTTCGGCTATTTAGGGTTTTCAAAATTCGTCGTCGTGCACGCAAAGGGACGTCAAGTTGTGCCAACCCTAATAATTGCTCGGAGCAATGCTGAGCCGAATGGAGCCGAGTTTGCCCGAAGCGAGTTACGTACCCCTGCCACTACTTACTGACTGTACTGCCAGACTACAAACCTCATTGCTAAGGGCTGCATCCAGGTCCTTCCCAAAGGTCTGCCCCGTACCGAAGCCAGGCTCAGACACGAGCGACGCGATGTTGCCGTCCTCTTCTGTCCAGGCGAAGCGAGCTTGGGAGTGTTCGAGCGTGTCGGGGAAGAAGCCATCGCGGAAGAGAGAGCGAGATACTTCTAACTAGAAAATAGAATTATTTATGGTTAGAATACACAGTGCCGTAGCGTGAACTAATCTAGCCGTGGGCGACATCGCATCTGCGAGGCCCTTTTCTTTCAGTGCTCAAAGGGGCCTCGCGCGAGGCCCGCCTTGGGGCGCGAGGCCGCGGGCGACGGCCCACTTCGCCCACGCCTAGCTACGCCACTGAGAATACAAATAAAACATGAATTTAAACATTCTTTGAAAGCTTAAAAGGATTTAGGGGAGGCTTCTCTTTTTGATATTGACATTATGGAAATATTATTGTACAATTTATTGTATATTAACTATAGCTATGCCCCTGCGTTTGATTCTGAGAGTTAAGAGCGAAAATCAAATTCCATACAAATTTTTAAAAGCTCCCAACTCTTATAATATTGCGTAATAATATTTTCTATGATGTTAATATCCAGAAAGGAAAATGAGGACTATATATCGGTCACGTGACTTCGTCACTTTTCGTCTTAAGTAATGTAAAAGAGTCCTAATAAAAAGCTCATGAAGACTTAATTTCTTCTTATGTTCAAAAATCAAATATAATTTTTTCTACTGACAGAGTTGTTTGACCGGCTTTGGCACTAAGCACTAAAAAGTTTGTAAATAAATTTGATTTAAAAAAAATCAACAGAAAAATTAGTTTGATAAATATTAGTTGCGATGGAAAAATAAACATTGTTATTCTTCTTCTTGCCGAATAATATTATTATTTGATGACAAATTTTTTAACCCCTGTCACCCGGTCAAAGACGTGTTATTTATAAGGTTTCATTTGCGTTTTGTTTCACCATTTCACCGTATTCACCACAAATTTTAAAATAGTTTTACACGATAACTTTAATTATTACTTACTTCATTACCACCTGAATTCGAAATTAATGGCTCCTTATTGTAACTTGAATCGCTCTTATCATATTTGTCGCTTAAACACACTTTGCGTATACTGCAAAAAAAACACAACACGCCACAAAAATAAGTAGACAATTCGTCAGTAAAATAAAATTTAAAATAATGAAGACACGCAAGCATAAAGCTTAGATAAATATCAATGTGGTTGCGATTCATTTCTCATTTATTACAGAAATAATCGAACATCGCACCTTATTATTTCATCGCCAGGCCTCATGAAACTACCACCCGGCATTTCTTTTATTTCGTCATCCGAAAACATCATTTATTTTTGCAATATTCAACTTTTTAACAAAAAACACGACACTTCACAATAAATTTTCGTTCATTCGCGACGTTTGATTGTTATTTTCGATTCTATGACAATGAGCGCACGGCATTTCAAAATTGGAAAACGTTTGATTTTTAATTTTCGGTGGTTAGCTATTCTCTTGAAACAGGTTGGTCATGGTATGCGACCTATTTAATTTAATGAATTTATTATGGAAGGTAGAGGTAAGGAAATGAATCTTCATGTAACAAAAAGTGACCGTAAAAAACAGTAAATAGGCGGCGCCACCATACACTGAAGTACCTAGACCATACACCTAGACAGTATTTTATATAGATGTGCACCCGTGCGACCGTGACGGACAGAACATACGCAATGCGACAGAATTAAAAACACATTTTAACATTCCTGACAACATACCAGAAACAACCTACGTAATTTGGTCGGGTTATTTGCTGCCATTTCTACATTATTATACCTCTATGGTTCATGTCACAGAGTCTCCTATATATTACAATACTCTTTGGTCCCAGAGCCTACCTAGCGCCACCGGAGAGATTAGGAACTATTATTTAAAGCTGAAAGCGGTCACTTTTGCAACAATTCTGCCATAAGAGATTGGCATCCTTTCTATACCATCCATAGAATTTATATTCGTTTTACAGAGAAAATAGTGTCAAATCAAATAATCAAATATTGTGAATATTTACGATTATTTCTTATTTACAGTTATTAAAACGCGGAAATAAACTTACTCGTGCCATGCCTTAATACTTACTTATTTGCATGTTTAATTAAATTTATGAATAATTTATAGGTATTCTTCCAACTAGGAAACAAATCAAATTACCTATTTTATGAAATATTTTTCTTTTACTTTTTCTTTGGTGGTATGTTATCTATAGCTTGTTAAAGGACTGTCTTATTTTAAACATATACAGAGAGAATCATACTATCTTTATCTTACACTAGTACTAGCACCCCAAAACAAAAGGATGAGTATAGTTTTTTTTGTTCTTATTTACTGCCAACTTGGTTTGACCAACTATATTTCAGTTTATCATAATTTTTTTCTTATTCTTATTTTCTTGTATGTACCTACGTTACGAAGAATTTCTTATTATGAAGGAAAACATGCAGTAAAAGTATCTTCATTATGAAAGAAAACCAAGTAAAAATCGTTTCTCTTGTTATAAAGAGGGTTATTTCGTAACTGTAAGTGGTCTGCTCATTCCAAGCCACTCCATTCTTGAAGGATGCTTCGTCCAAAGAGTAGTATAATATGCTTCGTCTGAGTAATACTTATATCACGACCTATCTTTCATTATTCTATGGAAATCCATAGAAAACACATGTAAATAGGTACGTATAGTCAGTGATAGTCAGCCAGCGGCATTAATGAGGGCTACCGCGTTTAATTTCGCCGCTAGGGGCGCTAGTGTAGATGGTCTTTCAAAATGTCAAATGCATAGTTTTGGGGGTTTCAAGTTTATCGGGAATTTTCACTCCTTATTCATAATTGTGGTAAATCTTTGTCCATTATTGATTAATCATGGTAAATAATAGATATAGCTCAATAAATGTTAGTGGTTTAAAAAAAAGTGCCAACTAAAATATATGCAAAATTTGGCAAAATTAAACAGGTTGAAAAAATGGCACATTTAGACGTTAAAATACCTTTGTGCTTCCTTTGTGTATATCAGAACCATAGATGTAGGTAATTACTTACATCCATGATTAGAACCATGGAGACTGTATAAAGGAGCCAAATCTCTATGTATGAAAAGTGTCCATCAAAAAACAGTAATTAGGCGGCGCCACCATACACCGAAATACTACCAAAAACAACCTACGTAATTTGGTCGGGTTATTTGTTGCCTTATATGATTCATGTTATACTCATGTCCCAGAGCCTAACTAGCGCCACCGGAGAGATTAGGAACTATTATTTAAAGCTTAACGCGGTCACTTTTACAACAATTCTGCCATAAGAGATTGCGATCCTTTCTTTACCATCCATAATTAGAACGTATTGATTTTATAGAAGCATAGAAGAATTTTGAGATCTGTTTTTCTGGACCTACATCTACAATGGCGCCAACTGGTGAGCACAAAAACAGTAGCCCTCATTTGACATAACATGTCAGTCATTAAGAAATAGAAATAAAATTTATATTTATTTATATACGTATAGTTTCATGTAGCATGTAGCATGTCGTTTTAAAATGAGAACGTAACTTTGATTGTATGGGAGCGGGTTTTTGGCGGCGAATCCGTGTGACTTTTGTGTGATTATCAGTATCATCCTCAATTCTACAGCTACTGGTTCCTGATTTAATTCATTACCTAGTAATTGGCATTGGCAGCGACACGCTTGAAGATCGAAAGAATACCTCCGCGGGAATGCCTTTGATTGGGGGATGTGTGATCTAATTGAAATACCTCAGATACCTACCCACTCGCTGATAATTTCTTGTGTGTGGCCATTAAATACGAGGGTGCAGTTTTGGAAGTTGTTTTGAGGCATAAAAAAATAGCGCGTTTCATCGTGTAAGATTTATTATTTATTTATTTATTTGATCATTTTAATCAGGCAGCAAGGCCCATATTGACGACCGGTCTGGCCTAGTGGGTATAGTGACCCTGCCTGTGAAGCCAATGGTCCTGGGCTCGAATCCCGGTAAGGCCATTTATTTGTGTGATGAGCACAGATATTTGTTCCAGAATCATGGGTGTTTTCTATTTGTGGTGTGTGTGGGTGTGGGTGGCGGGGTGGCCTAGGGGTTCATGGCGTTAGCCGCGATAGCTAAAGACGCCGGTTCGAATCCGGCCTTCACCACTGGAGGGCTTCGTCACTTTTTCTTTAATATATGACATCTATTACAGTTTTTGTTTTCTATGTATTTATATTATATATATATATATATATATATATATATCATTGTCTGAGTATTCATAACACAAGCCTCCTTGTGTTTACCGTGAGTCTGTGGGACTTAGTCAATCTGTGTAAGAATGTCCTATGAATGTGTTAGGATTATTTATTTATTTATTTTATTTTTATAATATATTTCTATACGTAGACGACGCAGCGTGGAAAAGCCCCAGACTAGATGGACCGACGATCTGGTTAAAGTCGCGGGAAACCGTTGGTTCAGGGCAGCGAATGACGGTTCGTTGTGGAAATCCTTGGGGGAGGCCTTTGTTCAGCAGTGGACATCCTTTGGCTGAGATGATGATGATGATGATGATGATGATGAGTTCTATACGTACGTTCTTTCAGTCAAATATCGGAGGTCCAGATTAGTGTGTAATCAGTGTCATGGCTCCTCTATACGATGGCCCTGCGTAGGCCAGTCTAAGGGACACAGCTATGCGGTGTAATGAGATAGCAATATTACTTGCTCCCTCTAACGCATAAATGAGTCCCTTGGACTGGCCTACGATGGGCCATCGTGTAGCGGAGCCATCAGACAGTTAACCACTGCTGTTCACATACTAGGATTGCTGGGTAGTGCAAGATAGCAGTTATAGGATGGTATTCCACCTTCTTGGTCCAATGTGTATTTGCGTCTCACATTTTGCTTAATGAGAGAGTGAGACGCAATGGACATTGGACACAGAAATTGGAATGGTTGAATACCACCCTTAGATATAGTTAGTCAAACCAAATTGGCAGTAAATAAGAACAAAAAAAAACTATACTCATCCTTTTCTTTTGGGTGCTAGTACTAGTGTAAGACAAAGATAGTATGACTCTCTCGGTCTATGTTTGAAATGAGACAGTACTTTGACAAACTATAGCTTCGGCAGACACGAAGAATTACTACATAGTATAAAACGAAGTCGCTTTCTGCTGTCTGGATGGATGTCTGTCCCTATGTATGCTTAGATCTTTAAAACTACCCAACGGATTGTGATGCTGTTTTTTTAAATAGATAGAGTGATTCAAGAGGAAGGTTTATAGGTATAATAGGTATTATAGGTACTTGTTAAACCGAAAGCCAAAAAACTCCAGTTTCGTGGCCCCAAGATGACACGTGTCAATGGCTATTGCGTGCCATAGGAATGTTCGGCGCGTGGACACTTCGACACGCGACAGTTACAAGACGATTCGGCATCTGGCTGACTGTACTTAATTATAATTTAACTAGAGACTAAAAAAAGATTAATATTCAATTATTGTATGAGCCATCTTTGCAAGATCAGAGAATGACAGTATTTTATTAATATTCGTTACGTGCTAGCAAACCTTTAATATTAATAAATTATTACACAAATTAAATAAAAATAATGTGTTCCGTGCTGCCATCTATTGAGTTCCCTAGACGCCAGACGGTGCCTAGCGCGGCAAACTCATTCCGTTCACAAATCCGTTACTGCAGTCCAAAGAGTAAAGTAATAGGTACTGCAGTCCCTTGTAACAAAACAATAGGGTATTTGACAACATTAAAAATATATAACGAACTGCTGTCATCCTGAAAGATAATAAACTAATAAAGTATATTTCACTATATTTGAATGTAAATTATGTTTAGTTTTTGGAATATAAACGAAAGAAAATTTAATATTTTTTGAAATTTCATCAGGGACGTGAACGCTGTGTGATTGGTCAACGCTCGGATGACGTCACACGCGGGTAAACATTCTTGATTGCCTTGAGTGTTTTAACTGTTTTATTTGTATTTAGTTAATTTTAGTTATTGTTCCACAGTTTTCTGATATATTCCGATTTATTTGTATATCTAGTAGCACAATATTCATAAGAATCTCAAAATGGAGCCGAAATATGTGAACGCTGATAGCGGCAACCTACCAGACATAGACGCATTAATGGTTGCACTTTTCTTTAAAGATAATCCGGATTACTATGCTGCGGAACTTATAAATGTAAAAACAGCTGTGTGAGTATACGTAGAAATTGTTTATTTACGAACATTTCGATTTCGATGAAACGAATACGACGACGATATATATATAGAATACGATGACGAGAATAGTATCTCCATACTGCACTTTAGCTTGAAAGAAAAAGTGTCACCCGTTGACCACGAACGCTGTAAAGAGTTCGAAACGTTGGGATGTATATTATAAATTCAATATACGCGATAAATCCGTTTTCATAGTTTTATACCATTTTACAGTGAAATAATCAATTCAATGCACATAAACCATAAGATTTACTAAGGTCATTGACTGAGTTTACTCGTGTGTGACGTCACACGTGTCACGTGATTAGCCGCTTTCCAAAAACAGCATTTAAGGCGCGTTCAAAATAAATAAACTTTAACATTGTTTTTTTTTTTATATTTAATACAGGAAATTTCACGGAAATATCAATGTAGTGTAATTATTAAGTCATAAGCAATCAATTAAAACCATTTTCAAAAATTAGTCAAATAGCCTATACACATCCTCCTCTTTCAAAGTAGGTTAAAATGTTTATGTCATCCGCATCATAAAAACAAATCGATTGACACCTCATTCATCGAAAGCCGTTCAATAGTTTTTACGCTATGGTGGACACGACAAACTTACAGCCTACATCCAAACAGACTTAAAATTGCCCTTTCCATGGTCGGTTAAGTTATTAGTTCGTTTTGTGTTGCTAACGCCATCTATTTGTATGATTTAAAAATATACGTTTTTGAAAACAGCACCATCTAGCGCCTTTTCGTTGAACTTAGTCAGGAACATGAGACGGATTCAACTTTGGTTTGTTTTAGTTCCTCTTACTTTTATTAGATGTCGCCTACACGATTGAGATTAGCGCCATCTTTTGTCGTATTGCAATACTAGTTGCTGTACTTGAACGCCTGGTTGCGGAGTATAGAACCGCATCGTGGTAACAATTGTAAAAGTTCGCTTTGTAGTGGTTAGATGGCGGAAATTTTCATATTTATTATTTTATTCTACACGCAATGTTTGTAGTTGTGGACCCACCCAAAGGTTTTGTAGTTGTATTCATTACTTAATAATAAATTCGATTATTCCTGTAAGAAAAACTATAGAAGTAAATTAGTACTTACGATAAATATATAAAAATGAATCATAACGAGATTCAAACTTCAAACACTATTTATTTAATGGGGTTGGGAACTGTCAAAGGTTTGCAGAGATGGCGCCATCATAGCTTGCCCCTTTTTCTATGAGATTTGGCTTAAAGGACTGGCATCCAGGGCATTAAAAAAACAAAAATTTGACACAATTCTAGGGATTGACCTCAGAATAATGACTAAAGCATAGAAGTAAGGCAAAAATGCTTCGCAAATATGTATACCCGTACTTTACTTCCTTACGAATTAGATAATGTGCCGAAAAGAGATGCATATATGCTTGTTATTTCTCATTTACGTACGGTGTCATAAGTTTGATAATTTGCTAGGGATGTAACTGTGTCGACTTTTTATATCGATAAATTACGCACTTTTATTCTCTCTGTATAAAAAATCACGAATTTGGCACATAGATAATAGTAATAAAATAAACAAGGCAGTTTACATGTTCTTGACTCAGAATAATGACTAAAGCATAGAAGTCGGGCAAAAATGCTTCGCAAATATGTATACCCGTACTTTACTTCCTTACGAATTAGATAATGTGCCGAAAAGAGATGCATATATGCTTGTTATTTCTCATTTACGTACGGTGTCATAAGTTTGATAATTTGCTAGGGATGTAACTGTGTCGACTTTTTATATCGATAAATTATGCATAAGTTTATGTGCCGTGTAAAAGAATAATCACGAAATTGGCAAATTGATAATAGTCTGGCTAATGAAAGTTGAACCTGAAAAAACGCGGCAATTTCAAGAAATCTGTAGCAGGCGGCTCGTTGAAATGAAATGAAATGCGTGGAATACAAGGATTGCATAACTTTTACACTTTATAATTTTCATATTCTAAAAATCATTAAAAAGTATAAAAATTATGCAATCCTTGGAATCAAAGAGCCGCCTGATATGAGGATTAATGCATGTACCTAATATAGCTTTTATCTCATTTGCAGTCTACCACTCAGAACCGTCTAACTATTTATACCTCTCGTTTTTCTATCATTAGAAAGAAGGCGAGCGATCTTAACGTGTCGTTTTATCGAAAAACACTTTGAAAATAAGTCACAACAAATATAATATACGATCATTTACATACTTTTGCTTTCATAAGTAAAATATTGTTATATTTATAAAAAAAACTTGTCAATAAAAAGACACGTGGAAATGGTTTACCGTTTTTTCTAATGATAAAAAAACTAAGTATAGTTTCTAGTCATGTACAGTCAGCTGCAGTGAAAAGGCACCCCCCTGCATACAAAGTTCTGTAAATTAGTATGGACGTGGGGTACCTTTTCTCTGCAACTGACTGTACCAAATAGGAAATAATAAAAAAAAACGTTCGTGTAATTTTTTTTTTATTTAATAATAGGGAATATTACGCGAAACTCGGCGTAGGTGGCGCCACTATCACAATCTGAGGGTCTATCGCGAAACAAGAAAATCGAACTTTCGTTATCTAACATCTCTGTCACTCTTGCGTATTCGAGCGATAAAGAGGCAGCTAGATAACGAAATTTCCCGTCCCCTGAAAACTTGTCAAAAACCTGTTAAAGGTAGAGTATGAATAAGTTACTCTACGGTGCACTAAAAAAAGCTAGTGCTGCACTCTGGTGGCAGAACATTGCAGTAATATTAATATTCCTCGTCCTTTGGAAATCTGAAATAAAAAGTTGAGTTTTGTGACCAACAATATTAATAAAAGGAACATTCATCAATGATCATTAATGTCTTTTTTATTAGGGTTACGTACCCAAAGGGTAAAAACGGGACCCTACTACTAATACTTCGCTGTCCGTCTGTCTGTCACCAGGCTGTATCTCATGAACCGTGATAGCTAGACAGTTGAAATTTTCACAGATGATGTATTTCTGTTGCCGCTATAACAACAAATACTAAAAAGTACGGTCCCTGTACCCGGTACTTGACCGGTTTTTAGTATTAAACTATAGTCTGGCAAACACAATCTGTCAGTAAGTAAGAACAAAGAAAACTATAGGTACAGTCGAAGGCAAAAATATCGATCCAGACAAATGGCTTAAAAATATGTGAACACGATTTTATTGTCTGAGCGTACACATATTTTTGAGACTTTGGGAATGTATATATATTTATGCCCTTGACTGTACTCATCAATTAAAATGAGACAGTCCTGGGCCAAACTATAAGAAAGCTGTAAATGTCGATAGGTTATTGATCTGAGGTCGATACATCACTATGCCAAAAATATAACCTTTCATACTTAGCAGAAAAGTTCGAAAATATATGCAAAAATCTATATAGACTTGAATGCAAGTAATAATTACATAAACAACATATCGATTTCTATGTTTAGGGTCAGGTCCTATAAATAAATTTCTTCAAAATTGAACAAAACTCACCGATTAAAGGTTATCGGTTCGTGCGTATTTTCTTTTCTTCCTGTATGCGATTTACAGCCCTCGATCACACAAGACATTATCACAAAGGGAACTTCAAACCATTACAAATAAAAACTCAGCACGTTTTCCAACAATCTTTCAGGAATAGCAAAAATATAATTAAAATAAACCAAGATGACCGCTGAAACATCCCGAAATATTTCAACTAAAATAATACGACTATGTCAAGTTGTTACAGTTGACACCTACCTGTGAAATAACGGACATATATTTTATGTGGCTAGATTATATTATAGAACCACATAGGACCATTTGACATTTCCCTCAGTTTATCTTATGACAATACTGAAAAAAACGAAAGAACTTGCGGATTGTTGTCTCACTCACTCATAGACAAAAAGTAATAACGTGTTGTGAATACGATATCTTTTACCAAGCTTTTATTTTTGCCCGGCTTCTTTGCTTTAGTCATTATTCTGAGGGATTGACAGTGCAAGCTATGCTGGCTCCATTTGCTAAACACTTCGACCGGCAAACCCCATTGTAAATCTATTTTAGTAGTAAAGCACCGATCAAACGACAAGTGATAGACGGATCGCGATGTTCATTATTGTATCGCGTAGACAGAGTTGTCTTAGTCGCGCGACGGCGACGCGGCGCGATAGGGAGATCGCGGGGCGCGATTGTGACGCGATATAGGTATGTCACAGCACAGTATTCTGAGAAGTGATAATGGAAAATCTATTTTTAACACACCAGCGGTGGCAGCATGATTCCATTTTTATCGCATGTCACTATGCCTGTCAGTTTCGCACTTATATACTAGTTAGAACGTGACAGGTATGGTGACAGGTGATAAAAATGCGACCGTGCTACGGCCGCAGCGCAGGCCCCTATTTCACCACGGTGACAGGAGCGATAATTGTCGACATCACTGTTACTGACGTCACAGGTCTCTATAGGCTACGGTAACCGCTTACCATCGGACGGGCGGTGTGCTTGTTTGCCACCAACATTTCAATTTTAAAAATCTCCATTATGTCGCCAATAAATAAGATCTTATTTTGTGAAGCTAATGACAATTGTCACAAGAAACACGACAATTGTCATCATCATCATCATCAAAAAATACTTGTTTTTTGTCGATATGTATAGTAAAGTTTTTATGAATAATACAATTATAGTGGCAAACAGGAATACAGCCCGCCCGATGGTAAGCGGTAACCGTAGCCGATGGAGGCCTGTGACGTCAGCAACAGTGATGTTGACAATTGTCGCACCTGTAAAGGATCTTTTTATTATTCAATAATGAATGAGGTTGCATTTTAATGATAAATATTTTAAAGCGTCTATTTAAAATTGATTTGTAAAGTTTTACAGTTAGTATTTTCCTTGTGTTTACCACCAGCTCGTAAAGGATCTTTTTATTATTCAATAACCGGCCAAGTGCGAGTCGGACTCGCGCACCGAGGGTTCCGTATTTTTTAGTATTTCTTGTTATAGCTGCAACAGAAATACATCATCTGTGAAAATTTCAACTGTCTAGCTATTAATGAGAAAGTCGCATTTTATGCACAAGTGACAAAGTAACTTGATGCAAATTTTGACTTGGTACCTCATGTTTGCTGGTGGAATTTCAAAATAATGTTTTTTAATTATACATATATGATAGCCGTTTGTTTAGAATTTATTTGTTATGTTTTACAGTTAGATTTGGTTAGATGAAGGGCCTGACACTCTTTGATAGAGAATGATAGTCTTATTGCGATTCCTATAAGAGAAAAGAGAAAATAGTGTCATGCTTTGTCCTTATCACCGACCGGGTTTTTTTTTCATGGTCGGGTTATGGCAGCATAGGTAGGAGGCGATGGCGAAATACCGAAGTTAAGAGTGGAAGAGAAAAAGGATTATGCTGCCATACATTAACCTGTCAATACATGAATATGTCTTTCTCTTACCCCTGGTTATGGATGGTATAGAAAGGATGCACATCTCTTATGGCAGAATTGTTGCAAAAGTGACCGCTTTCAGCTTTAAATAATAGTTCCTAATCTCTCCGATGGCGCTAGTTAGGCTCTGGGACATAAGCCATATAAGGCAACAAATAACCCGACCAAATTACGTAGGTTGTATTTGGTAGTATTTCGGTGTATGGTGGCGCCGCCTAATTACTGTTTTTTGATGGTCACTTTTTATACATAGAGATCTGGCTCCTTTATATAGTCTCCATGCCCCTGGTCGCTCGGTTTCATGTCTATAACTACTATACTATGTCTATGGTTTATATCAATATACGGCTCGATCAACTCTTACTATGATCCCGCCTCTTCAATGTTAACTCCAACGTAATTTACAATATGTCAAATGATTAATATTAGATTGGCAGTATTGTTATCGTAGTTATTATCTAGTTGAAACAAGAAATCCTTACAATAGTCACACAGGATAAATTTGATCATTAATGATCTTGGTATGCAGTTTTCCTCTGTTCTACATACATAATATCTTAGAATTCATTTATTTAAGGATTAATTACAATATATATTTTCAATATTTACATAATCAATTTCCGAAGAATCCTGTGATGTCACCTGGCATAGTTCCCAGGACACTGGCCGTATATATGAAGACTATTTTTTGAGCATTTGATAATTACAAAATATATTTTTTATCACGGGTCTGGTTTGATTGACTCAAACTACATTCATTCTGTTCACCAAAAAATATATCTTAGCAAACGTGCTTTGTTGGCGAACAGTTTTCATATAATTGTTACTCAAAATGTTCGCATGTCATGCCGAATATTCGGCGCTTCGGCCGAGAGAGGGGCCCAATATTAGGTATTCAGCCAAAACCACTATTCGGGGCATCACTAGTAAAAAATGTACCGACTACAGTAGCCTTACCACGACTGCCTTAGCAGTGTGAAACTGACATATTCGCTAACATCTGCATAAGTTACTTTCTATACATCTCGCTCGCACTAATATGCGAGTACGAGCGAGATGCATAGAAAGTAAGTTACGCACAAGCTACCTAATATGACAGTGTCGGCGATCCATCGCGTTGAATTGTTTTTAGGGTTCCGTACCCAAATGGTAAAAACGGAACCCTTCGTGCGCGAGTCCGACTCGCACTTGGCCGGTTTTTTATTGTGATATAATATATCTCATATAGATACTTATCAAAAACGATATGACAGATCCAAGCCATTCTAATACACCGACCAATCAGTCCCATAATGGCACAAACTATATCAATTTGGATGCCTTCACGAGTCCACGCCACATGTGACGGTGATGACGTCACGCAGGTATAATGGCAGCACGTGATATGATACTACACTGGATGCCAAGAAAATGGGACATTTTAATGCATTTGTGAAAGTATATTTAGGCACAGATTTAAAAACAAAAGCTGGCCTTTAGGTGGACGATAGTTAACAGATAGTTATCTTGTAAGGGCTAATCTAAATTTTACTATACTATTTTAGTCCCAATGAGGCTTACTTTCTGGTACCTACCCATGGTAGGTCACGTGTCAGTCGCTTTCCAAGCGGATCTCAGATACTAATAAAGATAGTTTATTTTTCAAGTAGTCATATTACAATGCGCTTATGAATGTCAAATAAAGCTACAACGGTTCTCACCCTATACCTCTGCCCGAGATTTCAATCTCTCCTAAATTGAAGAAATGGTACTTATCCCAAGACTGGCAAATGGGACCGGCAAGAAACGGCGGGACACAAATCTTTTCAAAACATTACATTTTATTATTAATATGTATTAATTTAAAAAATACAATTTAGGTACATACTTTACCTGAACTATGTCACCTCCTAGACAGTCAGTGTCAGTCTCCTAGACATAATAGGTACAATAATATTGCTCGATTACTTGATTTATTAATTCGATTTATTATTTTAGTCGCTTTTGTTATAGTTTCGCGGACAACCCAATATAGCCGTGGTAAATTGCCGGGACAACACCCGGACCCGGACCCGGACCCGGGTATGTCCTTAAAGTACGTCCGGACCCAGGTATGTCCTTAAACTACGTCGTGACCCGGGTATGTCCTGTCCTTAGGTACGTCCGAAGGAGAGGTATGGGCACTGTGAATGACATCTCGATTTGTATGGTAGGCACATAGCGGATGTCATTCCAGATCTAGAGCAGAGCCCAACTGGGGAAGTACCTCCACCGTACAGAAAACCGCAGCCAAATAACACTCGACCCTACTCATAGTGTGTGTTCCTGCCGGTAAGTAAGGTTTGCAGAGCTTACCGGCTTAGAGTTACCAGGCGGACCGTATGCTTGTTTGCCATGCGTAGTATTAAAAAAACCAGGAAGATGGAAAAGATGACGGTAAAGGAAAGCATACCATTTTTTTGCAAGCAAGTGTACCGCCACTATGTCCGAGAAAGCGTCACACGACATTATGCGCGCGCATTTTCTGAAATGTGTCTCCGCTCGTTCGGGACGGGATTATGCAGAGATTGCCACGACGGTTATGATCGAGTAATGCAACTTGCTTTTAAAAACGAGTTCTTGTATCCGATATAACTATGGGATTTGTAAGAGGGAACCAGTAGCTCAAAGCTTCGATAAAATGTTAGAATATCTAAAAATTCATTGACGTACCGTACCTACTTGTTTTGTCCATAATTATATCTAACGAAACAGGCTAGATGAAAATGACCAAAATTAGATAACGCCAACATGTATTTTACAGAAAATTCACTGTATCATGAATTTATTAACTCTTTCTTTCAAAATTGCTAGTGAATTCTTTCTGTTTGACAAAACATGAACTACGCATGCTTGATGCACTTACTTGTGCGCAAGTAAAAACTGTATTAAATATAATTTTTATGGAGGAATTTGCACGTAATAGTAAATGGAGCTAAAAGCCAATTTTACCTCTAGTTGTAATATGGACTATTTTCGTTTTCTCTATCTTTTGTATGTTATATTATATATTATTTTTGTTGTTTTTCTTGTTACCTGTCTTGATTGTTTCACCGGATGGTCTCACCGGAAGATCAGCGCTGGAAGTCACCAGCAACATGCTGAGGTGAGACCATTTCGTGGCACTTTTTCTTTTTTATGTTTCTCTGTTTTGTATAATTTTCTATTTGTGTGTGCTAACGAATAAATTATTTCTATTCTATTCTATTCTATTCTAAAGAAAATACCTTTAGTCGTAATATGGCCTACGTTCGTTTTGCCTCTTGACTTTTCAAATAAATTATATTAGTTTATATTATTATATTGTTTAATACACTAGCAGCTGAAAGCTGATGCTTGTATATCACTGCACTTGTTTTTTTTTAACTATTAGGTCTATTAGTATTATAATTTGGATTTATAAAAAAAAATGACATATTTTGTGGAGATTTTTTTCAAAATATACCTATATTATTTGTAACATAGGTAATCCCATCTCAAAAAATCTCTGATGTGAGAATTAATGTAGATTTCTCATACATTTTGAACTGTGCTGACCGGCCTATTAGGTTAGGTTAGGTGTTAGTATTAGGTTTTTGATAATAATTGTAATTTTGAACCAATGTTTGACAGTGTATAAGCAGTACCAATAAATAAATTTATCTGTCTAAAATTATTATTTTTCAAAACTTACTGGTTCAGTATGGCATGAACTGTTCACTGCGATCGTACCTGGTTACAGTAATGATTGTTACGCCCAGGACAAGCGACAATCACGATCATCACATGATTGACAATACTTATTCTTGTTACGGAGGAATTTGCACGTAGATCATTACAAATTATAGGACACATCAGAAATCATAGTTATCTTATTTTTAGAGATAAGTGGGAATAAAACTATGCGCTTATGATATGAGGATTGATTTTCAACTGCTTATTGAAATAATCAAATTAAATTTATCATTCTAACACTAATTCGGAGAACGGACAGATAGACAGACAGTTGTTGATTTGATTGCAGAATCATAATAAGTATAATGGCTAATCATAATATACGGGGCAGCTGCCGAGGCGGCTGAAAGCAAAAAGTTTGCTAAATATTGAGGTCTTGGCCCCCAATATCACTGTGGCATTTGGTGTCGAAACACTGGGGTCGTGGGGTCCAAGCACAACATGTTCTATTTAAGGAACTTTGCAAAAAGCTCATCGATACTACCGGTGACCAGAGAGCTGGCAGCTTTCTCTAGCAGCGCATAAGTTTTTCGATTCAGCGAGGTAATGCTGCCAGCATCTTTGGCACAATGCCGCGGGGGCCTTATTTAGATGTACGAGTATATTAATTTAGATTAGTTTTTAATTTTAATTATAAGTTGTTTTAATTATTAGTTGTACCTTTTTTTGTTACTGAAATAAATAAACAATATAAATTCATATAATGGCTTTTGTAACGTGATATAAATAAAAAAAACTGGCCAAGTGCGAGTCGGACTCGCGCACCGAGGGTTCCGTACTTTTTAGTATTTGTTGTTATAGCGGCAACAGAAATACATCATTTGTGAAAATTTCAACTCTCCAGCTATCACGCTTAATGAGATACAGCCTGGTGACACAGACAGACAGACGGACAGACGGACGGACAGACGGACAGCGGAGTATTAGTAATAGGGTCCCGTTTTTACCCTTTGGGTACGGAACCCTAAAAATTTACCTACCTTTATATGCAGGCAAAAAAACCCTGCTAAATAAAAGTACAGTCAGCAGCAGGAAACTACAAATGATCATACTTTCTTAACCCGTGCTTCAGCCGTGTGCACATTTTAAGCTCCTGACCGTATGCTAACTCGGTACATGTTTTTTCTATCACATTACTATTCATACCGAAGCTATTATAGCCCGGTTCACATCTCAATCTAAAGGTTAACTGTGTGTCTGTTACTGTCAGAGATCGCGCCCCGCTGCGCTGCGCTTGCGTCTGGGCGTGTGAGTGTGAAGAGGTAGCGGGAGCGATTTTAGAGGCGATTGAAGAAAGCTCACGTCTTAATCTAGCGGGAGCGATGTTATAAGGGGTTGAATGACGCTCACATCTCAATCTGAAGGTTGATGCTTGCGTCTGGGTGCGTATATTAAAAGAGATAGCGGGAGCGGTTGAATAATGTTCACATCTCAATCTAAAGGTTAACTGTGTGTCTGTTACTGTAAGGAGATCGCGGCCTGCTGCGCTGCGCCTGCGTCTGGGCGTGTGAGTTTAGAGAGATAGCGGGAGCGATTTTAGAGGCGATTGAAGAACGCTCACGTCTTAATCTAGCGGGAGCGATATTATAAAGGGGTTGAATGACGCTCACATCTCAATCTGAAGGTTGACGCTTGCGTCTGGGTGCGTATGTTTAGAGGTAGCGGGTGCGACTATATAAGTGGTTAAAGAGGTACTACGTAAACGAAATTAATAACTAGCTTAAATCTAAAATAGGCCCTTAGTGGTTAAATAATGATCACGTCTTATTTTAAGGTTAATTGTGTATCTGTTACTGTCAGTGATCGCGCCCGTCTGAGCGTGAAATTAATGCTTATTTGACATTTATTATTGGAGAGCGGGAGTAAATACATTCTGATTATGTTTCTCCGTAACTTAGAAAAAAAAATTGAGACCTAAAATTGTACACTGTACACTTCCAAATTGTATAAGAATACTATCAGGTTTCAAAATTTTGATACGTTCTAGGGTGAATCATACTGATTGATTTCAATCAATTTTTAAATTTGGCGCCTTTTAGTGACGGACATGCTTAGTCAGACTACAGGTACTTCTTAGCAAGCAGGTATATGATGATTAGGCTTGCCGTGTGATAATGACAATTAACATAACATTTTACCCTACAGGTAATGCTTATTTGTAAAAGACTGAAGTTTTACTAGGTTATTATGCGATAAAGGATATAAAAATATGCCTAAATAAAAGACAATACACGCTATCAGCTTATACCACGCGCCACCCCGATATAATTTGTTCTACTAAATTGTCTGTAAAACCTGCGCTTAGAATGTAATGTTTAATAACTTGTGCCATGGGAGGCTGATTCGTAATTGTATGCTTGTTTTGTGAGATTAGATACTTTTGAGAAAACAAATATGATAATACAAATATTTGAAATGGGGTATTGTTTCGGACGACGGATAGGTTGATCGGACTATTGATCATACAAGTGTTATTTACGATACAAGTGCGGAAAAGAGGAAATTCGAAACGAGTGGCGCTAAATTAAAACACGACCGCAGGGAGTGTTTTAAATCGACACGAGTTGCGAATTACCTATTCGCACGTGTATCGTACAACGTTTTACAGTACATATGGCCCTTTAAACTTTCGACATATGCACGAAAAGTGCTATTTGACACACTAGTGCGAGAAAGTAGCACCATATCGTCGCTATACTTACTCAACCTTACTTCTGCAATAATCATTTGATGGAAATGTCGCTTTTCTTTCATTCGGAATACTGGTGTTTTTGTCATCAAATGAGTGTTGCAGATACGAGGTTGAGTAAGTATAGCGGCGCTATGTACTGTAAAATTTATTTTATATTATACCTGTAGGCGTCGTATTTAGGAACAGAAGTTACCTGCAATTTTACACTACTTACCTACACAAAATACGCGAAAAAAGAACTGACATCACATAACTATTCATAAGAACTTGTAGCCTTACCACGAGCTTGACACTGACCTGACCCTGACATATTCGATAGCGTGTACGTAACTTACTTTCTATGCATCTCGCTCGTACTGGCATATTAGTTCGACCGAGTTGTATAGAAAGTAAGTTACGCAGACGTTAGCGAAGTCAAAGTCGTGGTAGCCGTACTGGAATTTGATTTTACTCAAGAAAATGCCCAAAAAGATCTTACACTTACCTTACTTACAGACTAAAAAAAGCTATCTATTTGTGCAAGATATTATTGCAAGTCCCTATTTCACTATGTAAATACTCTGACAGGTGTTACAATATTTACCACAACACAGTTACGAACGTTGCAGGCTTCCGTTGGGTACGGTAATGGTTTACCGTCGGCCGGACTCTATGCTTGTTTATTATCATAGTGCAATAAAAACATTACCCCTAATCAGGTAAGGTGCGTTGGGGTAAGATTGGAAGGGATTTTCATGCGGGGTTAGATGAAAAGTCGCCCGTAACGCTTCGGCATACGGACGATGTTTTTTCTTACCCCTCATGAAAAATCCGTGTAAATTGACATCAATTGATCGAGATAATCCTATCTTCAGACATGACAGATTCGATTTCAATGTGTTGATTCAGCATTTTTGGTAACTAATTTGCCTAAAGATCATTATATTGTTATTCACAATTATCTTTTCTATTTCAAATTACCTACGTATTATACAGTAACTACTTACCTACTTATTATACACTTTATACAGTAACATTTAATAGTTAGTGGTACGTAATTTTAGTAGTGAGTTAGTACTCACTAAACAGATGCCACAACACAACAATATTTGTTCAGCGATCATAAACCATCGTAACGACTCGGCAACAAGTCCCTACAACAGCTTTGTTGTCAGTGAGAACCTTACCTAAATCATGTTTGGTGTGCACTAAGAATGTATAGACACGGGTTAATATCTCATCTCCGAAAACCCGATTATCCAAGATTAGATTAGATTAGATTACATATTTATTCTCATAGTATGAAATTACATTATAAATTATGCTAAACTAATCTACACTAGTCCCGAAATTTTCATTTGACTGAACGCGTTTTTTCTAAAAACCGTTGAATTTTTGTAGGGGTCATCAATCTAACATAATCTAACCCAATGGTTGCTACAGGATGCGTTTTCAAAAGTTTGGAAATATTAATGGTTTTTGAACAAAATGCGTGCGGTCAAATAAAAATTCGGCAAAGGAAACATCGAGCAAACATATTTCGAAGTTGAAATATGTTACTATAGACATGACAGTTGTTATTAATTGAGCTACAATCTTAAAACATTAATAAATAAATAAATTATAAATAAATAAAAAAACTAAAATGTTCTTATAAATTATTTCTATTTCTATTTCTATTTTAGCTGCAACTGTTGATTTTTAATCCTGAGGCCTACCGCGAAACGAAACGACGAAAATCGATATTTTTTTATTTGGTTCTCCTGAATACAGAAGAGCAACAGAAAGGCAGGTAACGAAATTACTATTTTTGTTTTTCGCGGTAGGTGTGCTGAGTGTGCTTGTAGCAAGACACGAGGTACCTAACTAAAGGTTGTGCATACTAATAAAATAGAATAAGACGCTATTACATAAACCATAAGACATCTAGTATATACAAGTAGTTATAAACGCGCCACCGAGCGACCGGGGGTAAGAGAAAGAATATTCGTATAAAATTTGGGCAGCATAGAATTTTTTCTCTCTCACTTATAAATTTCGGTATTTCGCCATCGCCTCTTACCTGTTGCCACCCGGTCGGTGACAAGGACAAAGCATGGCACTATTTTCTCTTTCCTCTTATAGGAATCGCAATAAGACTATCTTTCTCTATCAAAGAGTGTCAGGCCCTTGACATAAACAAATAACCATCAAACTGTGCGTCCATTCCTAACTCTACCCGCTGTATGCAAATCCATGGCTCGAAAGAAACTTATAACGCGCCCGCCTCGCAAATCCGTCCGTCTGTCATCCCCGGTTAGTTACGGCCGATTCGTTTGTTTAAAAAAATAATTAGCCCGAGTGTAAACATCACACAATGCCTGTGGTGAACGGGGTTCCGTGTCGATGTAAAAAAAAATTAAGTTGTAAATTACGTCAGAAAATATTTCATGGGAAAAGCTAGATTTGTCGGGTTTGCCCGCTCAACACTCAAATAGTAGATTGTGTTACAAGGGAGCAAAATGACATATTTATGGCGAGGGCGTACATTGAATCCTAAACGAAGCGAAGGATTCTATAATAGAATCCCGAGAGTAACGTGGGATTCTAAAGTAGAATCCTGAGCGTAGTGAGGGATTTAAGTGTGTTACGCCCAAGATGGAAATAATTTTGCTACCATGTGACACATACTGCTTTTCACATCACCTATGAGGTAATTATGATGTTTAAAAATATTATTTAAGCTAAAAAATAATGTGCAATTTTTTTTTAATAGTGTCGTAGAACAGAAAAGTGTTACTTTGATCCCACCTTGCAGGGAAGAAAAGTGCCACTTTGATCCCTCCCAGCAGGGAAGAAAAACCCCTTTTTCGAGCTGGTGATGTGAAAATATTATTTTTAATACAGTTGCTCAAAAAGTACTACTTTTCGTGGCTGTTTAGCGTGCGGAAAGTTGGTTTTCGCGAACTAGTGCTTTTTACTTTTCCAATTTTTTTAAATTTTTACTTGTTCCAATTCATGACTACTTATTGATGAGTGTTGTATTAGTTTCCTTTAAACGTCGTAATCAACATAAAAACCTACTGTTAATGTAAAAATACGAAAAATATGCATATTTCATATTTTATTACTTACCTCTTCATCATTATAAGTATTATAACACGTTAATTTTTTAATGTTGAAAAACCGTTCTTAATAAGTTGTCTGAATGGAACGGAACGCCTGTCAAAGAAGAGGCGTATTTTCTTACTGCAAGAATGTTTTAAGTTTCCAAAGGCAACATTCGATTTTGTTTTTATAAATATACGATACACAAACAATCATAAATAACGATATTTAGGTAATAATAGTACAATAATAATAACAAAATCTATTCTAGTCGAATAAAAGCTAGAAAAACTTACTTACTTGTTGCTTTTCTTATTTTTTCGCAACTGTATTAAAAAACGTCGTTCGATACACGTGCGGATATGTCATTCTTCACTCGTCCCGAGTCTTGCCACTCGCCTACGGCTCATGGCAAGATATCTCGGTACTCGTGATCTAATGACATACTTACCGCACTAGCATCGAAATGTACTATTTCATTCAGTTGGCCACTTACAAAAACCAGAACTACTTAACGCAAAATGTTTGGCACAATTTATTTCGTTACTTAGAGGAAAAAAAATACACGAGAAATGCATAAATTTTTTATGCTGTAATTGTGCACGACACGATGCAGTTAGCCCTTAAGCGTCCCTGGCAAGCTCGGTTCTCCATACAAACGTAGTTACGCTCTCATTTTAAAACGAGTAGCTAGATTGCTCTGAAACATGGCACTTACAATAGGATAAGGTATATATATGTCCGTAATTAGTTAGTGTAGCTTCAAATACCATAGTTGAAAAAATACAGCGAATTTAAGTTTCTCATACAAAATTTGTTTTTGGTCTATTTCGTTTGTTTTATAAACTGGAGCTATATAAACTAATTACAGACCTAGATATACCTTATGTCATTGTATGTGCAAAGTTTCATTACAAAATCCAACACGAGGTTTTTAAATGAGAATAAAACTCCTTTTGTATGGGAAGGTGAAATTCGGCCGAGCTTGCCGGGGACTGTTAACGACTCGAATGTCGTTCTCTTTCTCTACCCCGGCTTACCAATATTTTGTATAAATTGATCAAATGCGAGAACGATATTGCATTTTTTTTTTGGTATATAGGTACTTATACTATCCTAAAACTCTTTTATTAAGTTTCAAATAGTTAATATTGTCTTCGGTTACCGCGATAGTTACTCATGAAATAAAACTATGAAAACGGATTATATCGCGTATATTTTTAGTTTGTTGCCGGTCCCATATTGGGATACCCTCCTACAATTTAGGAGGGAATTAAATCTTCTCGGGTCCGTGGTGTAGGGTTGGAGCCGGCATAGTTTTTATCGCGTATATATATATATCTTTACTTGAAAAATAATTATAGTGTATAACTAGCCTTATGAACCGATTTTGCATGTACAACCAGCCTTAAAGTTTGTAGTCTATGATTGTTCATTATTTTAGTATGTGGGTATTTTTGCACTTTGTAATTTTTCCTCAGTCACCCGTTGACCACGAACGCTGTAAAGAGTTCGAAACGTCGGGATGTATTATAAATTCAATATACGCGATATAATCCGTTTTCATAGTTTTATTTCATTACAAATAGTTGTTAATCGTTTGCCCTACTTCGACATTGATTAGAAAGCGATAAAATATAAATTAACAAAAAAGACTTGTTAAATATATACGGAACCTTCCACCGTATTTATTTAATCCCTGTCAATCGCAAAAAGATCGCGAGCTAACGATTTATCGTTATCGTAAGAGGAACCGACTTGACGGGGAGAAATGAAACAAAACAAGTTGATACCAAGATAATTGGTAAGACTCGGTGCACACTAGGCAATTGTTGATCGATTTGTCTTAAGTTTGTATTGGCAAAGTGTGTTACAAAAGTACATTAAGTAGATTGTCTTAAAAACGACGTTGAGTAGCTTGTCTATTAGTGTTCTATCGGGTCGGGTATCTATACCCTTTGAAGTGTATAAGTACCTAAATTATAAACAATTTGCTGTGTGGAAATTACAAGATTTTAAGTTGATCATCTTTATTTTAAAAAGGCCTATCTTAAAAAGTAAAATTTAGATTACAACAAGGTTTTTTTCCTGAAAACCGTCTCCGTTTGAGATGGATTTAATATGTAGTTTATATCACCCGGGTAATAAAAACCAATGCAAAAATTAAAAACGTCATTTTTAATAATGAGGGCTATCGTTTTTTTGCTCACCAGTTGGCGCCTCTGTTGATGGTGGTCCAAAAGACTATAGAACAGCTGTCAGTCATTGAAGTGACAAGTGACATTTGACATTTCGAACTATGGAAAAGACCACCATCTATACTAGCGCCCCCAGCGGCGAATTCATACGCGTTAGCCCTCATTGAAGCAGTATTTACCCTACGGTGCAAAATTCAATATTTTTAACACAAAACATAGCATTAATAATAAATAAATAAAATAAAATAAAATAAATAAAATTATAAATGTCGAATGTTACATACGGGGCATTTCACGTCAAGCGGGCAGCAAAAAAATTGTCAGGTTCTGGATTTTGTTCTTAGTTGGATTAATTGGACCTATATGTGAACAAAAAAATTTGGCATCATTACTTTTTTAATATATTGCTTCGTTAAAAATTTATACGCATTTAAAAAAACTACAAAATTTAAGGAACGGATTTTTTAAAAATTATTATTGCAATTCTTTCAATGGATTTAATAATAACTAAATAGTGATTATTTGAGAATATTAGTAGATTTCCTAGAAAATTTATAAAAAAAAGTTTTTTTTATCTTTTTTTCATATAACAAACCGGAAGTTAGTATTAAATATCTTTTTTTTTCCAACTTCGCATTTTTTTATATTTTTTACATTTACACAATAATGTAGCTTATGGTGTACTAATGTCCTATAATTTTTTTTTATAATGGCATCTCGATTGGTTTTGAAGATTCATGAAGTAATTCGAAAGTACTGCACGACGACGACCTATGTGGCGTCCAACGTAGGCCCTTTTGGCTGCCCTATCGCCTGTCATTCTCTCCAGTTAATGAAGTTATGTATATATATTTATAAATTCGATATATATATTTATATTATTAGTACTCAATATGCCACTTAGTCCACAACGTGTCCCGTTCCGCACCATGCTGTCCCGCATACTCCGCTGGCTCCACAGTAAACCAGCGCCGTTGACCACACTAGTCGTGCCAGCTGCATTGCTGAGTGGAGACCATTTCGGCTTCACATCTCTATTTCTACTGTTTTGTTTATCTTTGCCTTGTATTTGCTATATATGTTATTTGTATTGATCTGTTGTCTGAATAAGTGATTTTTAATCTATTCTAAATAAGTAATAAATGCATACATATTTAGGTACAACACACGAACTGTGCATATTGCCTTATAAGTTGTTATGTTCGAGTGATTGCTCGTTGGTATGTTCGCATTGTAAGCTTAAATTAACCCCACCTGTCAATATGAGGCCAGTGGGGTATCAAAAGCGAAGAAGCTTTATTCCACAAGCTAGTAAAGCAGAATATACTTACAGGATATAGAAGTAAAAGTCTACGTTGTTTGGTTTTACCTGAGTTTTCTCTTCCATTCTTGAAAACTTTTCAGACAGGCGTCTTTCAAATAACGGCCCTATTCGAACAATGCTTATATTAAGATATCACATCGACAGACAGACGTTTTTGGTTGAAAAAATTCACTTTTGACACTGACAGACCAGTATTGTATCGCTGTGCTATCTTATAAGCATTGTTCGAATCGGGCCGTAAAAATCATACTCAGAGAAGATACTTGTATTGCAGTAGGTTTAGGACAATCGAAATTAATCGAAATTAAACTATCGTGAGACATATTTCAAAATATTTAGATCAGTTTCACTCACTATTATTTTTAGGACAATATTACACTGTAATATTTGGGAGATTTTTGACTATAGTTGGTATTTCTGTAATTCATACTTTGATTTAAAAAATGCCTAGGCAAATTTAATATTAAAATTATAATATAGCTAAGTAATAGCATAGCATGTCCACTGCGCAAACCTACCCCGACCACCCGACCGCCCATAAATACGTTCGCATGATTTATTCGTCAGCCCCGTCTAATTATTCGACGATCTACTTTACTGAGAAAGTGTGATTGTATTGATAAGTTACTCTGGTTATTTATTACTCGCTGATTTCGTGTTCTTTCGTGTACGTAAAAGGTGGGTTGTATGTAACTGAAAGAAAGTCAGTTTTTAGGGTTCCATAGCCAAAGTGTACAAACGGGACCCTATTACTAAGACTCCGCTGTCTGTCTGTCTGTCCGTCTGTCACCAGCTGTATCTCTTGAACTGTGATAGCTAAAATTTTCACAGATATATTTCTGTTGCAGCTATAACAACAAAAACTAAAAACAGAATAATATAAATATTTAAGTGGGGCTCCCATACAACAAACGTGTTTTTTTTTTGCCGTTTTTGAGCGTAATGGTACGGAACCGTTCGTGCGCGAGTCCAATTCGCGCTTGGCCGGTTTTTTGGTGTCTTTTCATGGTTCCCTAGTTTCATCATGTCCGTTTGTCCGTCTGTAGCGTAGGCAAGAGACTATTGGGACTATTTAGAAAGTTGATATTTTACATTTATAACGTTAACTAAGTCTTAAAATAACGCATAATTTTAGCAAGCATATTACAATAGTAATATAACAGCTATCTACGTGTAAAATACGGATGGATTCTTTTTCTCGCTTCAAAACCATCATGCACCTATTTATTAATAATATTATTATTATATTATATAGCAGGTAAAGGATGACTCACGTTAGACTGGGCCGTGTTCGGGCCGGAGCTTCCGGCGCTTACTTTTCTGTGACATGACAGGTGATCACGTGATGCTTTCCATAGAAAACGAAGCGCCGGAAGCTCCGGCCCGGACACGGCCCGGTCTAACGTGAGTCATCCTTAATTCAGTTGTCATTGTCGATTTTTGTTAGAAATAACACTACTTTCCTTTGCGTTATCAGCTGCTTTTCGATAATAAATGAGATCATTTTAAACACAATATTTAAACACTAGATCAATACGTATACATTATGTGTCATGTAATTTTTTTCACGGAAGAAACTGGGTTGAAAGTAGAATAACCCAATTTCAACCGTCAAAATACTATAGGCGAATATAAACGTGGGTATACCTTACTGATTTAGAACTACTTTTGCTACGTGCGAAACCAGTCTTGGTGTCAAATAAATAAAATCTATGTAAACTAGGCCAATTAATGTAATTCCATTAATCTTGCCAGATGTCTCCATCAAGCGCCAGGGCGACACCCGGTACATGTGGCACAACTCCGTTTTCAATGAAATCGTGATTCGGATGGCAATCTAGTGGCTGTGATAGACTTATAAGTATGCTAATTTAAATTTTCACGTATTTTATTTGCTCACTACACAATATTTAAGTCAGGTTACTTAATCGCGTAGGTATTTAGGTATAGGTAGGTACAACCTTGCATGTGCTAGTTTTAGCTAAATAAATATACTAAGCCTTTTTGAAAAGACTCCTGAGGAAACTTTTCAAAAGGGCTTATTTCTCTATGGACACCATGCAGAAATAAGCCCTTTTGAAAAGTCACTCCTCAACTGATCATGTTTGTTATAGTTTTTATTGAATGTGTTTATTATGCTCTACTTTCATATTTTTTGGACCGATGATTCAAAAGTTAAGAGATGACACATTTTTTTTTCTAAGCGATTATTTCCGAAAATATTCACGTTAACAAAAAATGTTTTGGGAAGAACTCTATTTATTTTAAAATATCAATCTAACGACAACCCACACACAGGTGACAGGCGAACTTATCTCACAGATACAGATTCTAATTACAAAATAAATTAAAATCTATACCTAAAGTATGTCTCGTTGCTCTCGAAATCGTAAACCATTTTCTGGGTCTAGCTCTCCGACTATTTGTAGGTATACTGAGTCATTACAGATTAGCCTAGGAGGTCGTGAATGTTTTGTAAGCACAGGTTGTAAGCTATTGAACAGGATTTGTGTGTCTTGTAACTGCCCACCCCGTGTTATTCGTGTTCTAGCCAGCAATTAAAATAACAGGCCAGCCGGTATTGCATTAAGGATGACTCACGTTAGACCGGGCCGTGTCCGGACCGGAGCTTCCGGCGCTTCGTTTTCTATGGAAAGCATCACGTGATCACCTGTCATGTCATAGAAAAGTTAGCGCCGGAAGCTCCGGTCCGGACACGGCCCGGTCTAACGTGAGTCATCCTTTAAGGGGATCCCATGCCCCAATGACCTTCGATTTGAATCCCTTCGTTTTCTAATGTTTTTTGTAGCTTATCATATTAACAGCAACGGATTTTAGCAATATAGTATCCCATATTTACTTCAAAGTTCATTGTTTTCGAAATATTTGGCGTCAAAGTTGAACAATTTTAGGCCAAAAAACTGGTTTTCTGGCCATAACTTTTGTGTTAATTAGTTTAAAATTAAAACCTTAGACAAATTTTTAGAGACGTCTAAGACGAACCCAAATATGTAGATTTCGTATAAGTAAGATCTTTCACATCAATCGAGATACGAAAAAAGTGTTTTTTTAGACAATGTTTAAAACAATCATAAATAATAATAAACAAGTGAGTCTAAACCGTAAAATGATTTAATATTAGTATGTCTCACAACAGTTTAAATTCAATCATAAATAAATAAGTATTAATTTTTTTCACAATCCGGTAGACAAAAATGGAGATAAAAGATTGAAGAACCGATAGCCGCTTGTCTTATAATTCTATATGTAGTGCAAAAGTAGGAGATACGATTCAAAACTTGTCAAAAATCTATGAAAACCTCAGGTAGCCCCTTAAATACTTATTTAAAGTAATGCTTGGTCATATCTATCTATCTACTTTTCTAACATGTACCTATGTTTACAGTTTATCTGTGCATTATCACCATTTTCGTAATGTCACTTAATTATTTATATAACCGGGACCTAATCCCAGAAGAAACTGTCTGAAAACGTTACAAGATATTTGTTTATTACTTCTTCATGCTTGAACCAAATTAGATAAAATTTGGTATGGGGCAAGTGTGGGTTCTAGGGAGAACACAGATAAGTTTATCACAGAAATCATCATTTCACGTAGAATATTTTTTTCTTATCTAAGGCAATTTTACGGTTTAACTAATGTATTTTCATTTTCAAACATCGAGATTTCCCGAATACACATCGTATAATTAGCTTAATGTTAGTATGACTCAAGATAGTTTAAATTCGATTTTCTTAGACGTCATTTTATATTTAATTATCGTATGTGCTCAGATTTTTTCAATGCTAATAAAATATAAACTGTAATAGATGTCATATATTAAAGAAAAAGTGACGAAGCCCTCCAGTGGTGAAGGTCGGATTCGGACCGGCGTCTTTAGCTATCGCTGCTAACGCCATGAACCCCTAGGCCACCTCGCCACGGTGGTACCCGTCCTAATTTCTCGACTATATGCCATCTTAGTAAGACTAGACATCTTTGACCAACTCTAAATCCCTCTGACCTTTAGTGTGACTACTTAAAAACACAAATCAAAATATTTAATAAAATAATTATTTATATAATAATTATTGCTAATATTTTTTATTTTATTTATATGAGCCTAGAGTATCCCACTGCTGGGCAAAGACCTCCCTCCCCCCTTTCCACGTATCCCGATCTTGACCCGTCTCCCACCAGATCCTGTCAAAGGCGTCAAGGTCATCTCGCCAACGCCGTCGAGGTTTGCCGCGACCCCGGGTTTGATGTGGGATGTTTGATGTGGGATAATTAAGTAAAATACATAAATACATACATGTATACATTTTAAAGCCTGAAGTGGCACCTTAGGTTTTGTTCCCATAAGCGCCCCTCCACACTCGGCGACTAACAAGGCGCCGGAGAATGGCACTCCGCGCAATATCCGGGAGCCGCCACAATCACGCGCCGATCAAACAATTACCGCCCAATATACTCCCGTCAACGAGGACTTTAGGTTTAAATAACTTTATTTCTCAAAGAAATTGACATTTCGCTTAATGAGAAAAAATTACATAAAATACAAGTGTATATATCTTGAATTACAAGAGCATCAAAAGAGCAGTTTACATTAAATGTAAACTCACTATTATATCTATAAAATAGAAATAAAAAACTAATATTACATTTGTACATTAACTAAGGAAATCATTCTTATAATGATGTTTATGCTACACAAGTGTGTGGGTATTTTGCAAAACTTAAAAGTTAACTTAAAATACTTTACATACTTGAAGTCAAAAATAATTCTTTAAATTTCTCATTAAATGCTATTTGTTGGCAATTCCAACAGAACCTAATATATATTAATTCCTTTTTACAGTCAGTGCTCTGTACTCTATGTTCTTTTTACTTTTCTATTTCGGTTACCATGTAAACGCTATAACATTAGAATCAAATCTTTCACAATTCACCTTAAGTGCTCTAATAAATATTGTGCTTATAAAATATAATTATTGTGACCACAAGATGGTATTTCAATTCCTCGCCTCTACATACATCTGAACCGGCTAGTCCACCTCTACCGTTGAACACTATTAGGTACTTGCCTTTCAGAAAATATACTGTTTCCCCAGGTTTAAAAGTTTCAGAAGAGTTATACAGTGTAAACAGTATGCTTTGAATGCAACAAGATATTTTTTTTTAACTGACATCGTTTTTCCCTGGGCCATACAGAAAAAATAAAGATGTCTGTCATTTCGGTTGTGATTTGTTTATAATTGCAGACAATGCCAATCTCAAATACCTGATATTAACGAAATCAAGATGCTCATTCGTTTTGAAACAAGCATGCCAATGCAATGCAATGAATGAGGGCTATCGTTTTTTTGCTCACCAGTTGGCGCCTCTGTTGATGGTGGTCCAAAAGACTAAAGAACAGCTGTCAGTCATTGAAGTGACAAGTGAGATTTGACATTTCGAACTATGGAAAAGACCACCATCTACACTAGCGCCCCTAGCGGCGAATTCATACTCGTTAGCCCTCATTTCTGGTACAGACTTTTTTACAATATTTCCTAATAAAACATTCCTTTGTTGTCAGTTTGTCATACTCTAATAGCGTTATTTATTAACACGCTATAAGCCTCAATTAGCTATTAATCGTTTGTCTTAATCTGTGATTTTGCCTTAAGTAATCTGTGATTTTGCCTTAAGTAATCTGTGATTTTGCCTTAAGTAATCTGTGATTTTGCCTTGCCGATAAGTTTATAATAAAATTGTGATTTGGCCTTGCCGATAAGTTTATAATAAAAAAAAAGTAGGATAGGGATAAAAAATAAATTAAACCATAATTACCATACCATAATTCTAGCAAATAAAAAACACATAAACATGACTATGACTATGAAAACTATTTGAGCTGGTGAAGTTTTATAAATAATTGGGTAAGTCCTCGGTTGACTAGACTAACCCACACAAGTCGGGAAACGAGTGTTTATTGTCTTCAATCCGATTCAGTACTGACTACCAATTGCCACTTTATCATAAATATACTTTTATATGAAGGTATTCTGAAAATTCTAACTTGCGTTCATCTTTTATGTTGCCAAGATCAAATTTGTACCTGTACATAGTAATTATTTAAGATCCCATCAACGTGCACACTAGCGCCACTGCTAAATAATTGGGATTATTTAAATTTAACGATAGATATTTAAAAAACCGGCCAAGTGCGAGTCGGACTCGCGAACCGAGGGTTCCGTACTTTTTAGTATTTGTTGTTATAGCGGCAACAGAAATACATCATCAGTGAAAATTTCAACTGTCTAGTTTCACGGTTCATGAGATACAGCCTGGTGACAGACAGACAGACGGACAGACGGACAGCGGAGTCTTAGTAATAGGGTCCCGTTTTTACCCTTTGGGTACGGAACCCTAAAAAGGGGGCCGCTACGTAGGTACTGCATTTTGTATTTAAGTACCTAGTTTGTTCGAATTGTCGTTTGCCCCTATATTGTAAATTTCATCGAAATCGCTAAAGCCTTTTTTGAGAAATTACCAAAAAAATTGTTATTTGCCGCTACTGTATAGTGATATTATTTATTTTTATATAATGCTATTATTAGATATTGTTACTTTTAATACTGACTGCACTTGCTAACATAGACATCACATATATACAATAACAGCTGAACAGAAAGTAATTAAAGCAATTCTGAAACTGTCATCACTCCATAGTAATAAATAGTAAAAAGTACAATGTGCGTAATAAGTTTTTACCTTACACAATGTAGCCTGCAGTCAGGATAAATCAGCACCTTGTGATAGGATAACGGCTTCCACTGAGACTCGTTTGAACTGGCTAGTAACTTGAATGATCACTAAAGGCCCGTTTTCCTAGGATAGCGGTGCCGTCTCCATACAAAATTATACGGCTAAATATGGATGGTGTAGTATTTTGTATAGGCCGCTATATGAGCATTGATTAAATTTCTTTCTAGTATAAAATAATTCTTTTATAATACAAAAGTAAGTACATTTGCACTGGATTTAGTATTTTCGTACCAAATAATAATTAGGATTTTAAAATTTAAGTACAGTTAGTGTCGTTATAATTGTTTTCAGTATGCTTCACGAAGGATCAAGATTATTTAATCCATCATTGTAGTGCGAGCGAGAGGGAAAACGTGGTAGAAGGGATCGGCATACTGAGCTCGCACAGCCCGCCGCAGCGCGTAAAATACCTAAACTCGCTCAACGTCGAAATGTAATAGCGCTCTTAAAGATCCGTTTTCCTAGGATAGCGATGCCTTTTTGTAGCGGCCGTAATACAGCCGGTGAAATGACGTCACTAGAACGTTGTCTATGTAAACAAAATGGAGCGGTTTCCTAGAGGACGGTGATTGAAGGAACATTCATTTTGCGTCCGTAATATTACGGCCGCTATATGACGGCACCGCTATCATAGGAATTCAGAGCTTAAATTACCCTGCCGGCGGCTTACACAATCTACCCTGCAGGTGGAATAATTGTGACGTTTTCAACCAAAAGGTACCACATTGTCGCTTGTCGATAAGGTTGATTTCTAATTGAAGCTATATGGAAATAGCGCCTTACTGACAAGCGACAATAAGTACCCTTTTGGTTGAAAATGGCACAATTAAACGATACTCGTAAGAACTATTATATTAATTTGTGACAAAACTTGAATGTCAGCCACTGAGACTTATTTAAACTACAGTCTTAAAATAGCTTTACTAGAAATAAAACTACAAGTTCAACGTTACCCTATGAGAAGCTAGCGACAGTAACGACACCTGAACTTCAGTCCAAAATGTCAGTTATACTTATTAACATTAAATAATTTTACGATTTAGTCTCACTTGTTTTTAGTCACTCGCGCAAAAAAAAGCAAAATAAAAAAATATAGGTATTGGTAAATTCGATTAAAGCAAAATACATGATATTATAAGTACAAGTTACAGTAATCACAAAACCTATTTTATTATTAAATTATTGAGCTTACTTATTGGTTCATTTGTGTAAACTGTAATCATGTCCTATAATATTTATTTATTTATATGTCTTTTAACTACGGCTAAGGAATTTGATCGTTGTGCTATTTACCTTAGCTTAAGGGTTATTGTGATTGTAATAACAGATTATAAATTTGATCTGCATTTGTTATAGATATATGTCAGATGTCAAACATGGCATTTACATTTCTGGTTGGAGGAAAGAAGAAAGCCACCTTGTTATAGTGACAATGACATCCCTGGCAGCTTTTATATTTGTACCAATTGTAGCCTTCAAGAAGATCCTTAACTGTACCCTTCAAGTGCTTAGGTAGATACTAAACGCAGCACCTAAGCTTCCCGATGATGAGTAGGGCTTACCTTATTGTTAAGCAAATGCACTGTCGAGGTCTTCACAAAGCCTACATTGTTGCTTCCTACATTAAGATTAAGATTCAGACCAGATTTACGCTGTCTGCCGACAAGTTGGGCGATAAATCCGTAAACAAGTCGTTGGTAAAATAGGATTTCAGCTTAGTTATCGGGGATTGTTTTGTGTCTATACGTCGATTAATTGGCTTGCAAATTGTAACTATTTATAGGCACTGTCAAAAGTGGCTACTAAAACCGCTTGTACAGGGCCTCGTCCGTTTCCGAAAATTGCCAATAGACAAAAATGACACCAACCTTTTATTTATTTATTTTATGCGTCAGAATAATACCTATTGTGGGTGGACATTCCATGTGGGTGGACGACATTCGGAAGATCGCGGGGCACTTCTGGATGAGACTAGCTCAACTCAGGACCGGGGTTAGGTGGCGTACCAAAAAGAGACCAATGCTCAATTGCTCAGCAGAGGGCGACAGAAGGCTAAAATGATGATGAGGGCAACAATAATAAAATTCATTTCGTTCGTCATGTCGTCTATTCTAATAAAAAAATGCGCTGTCCTCTGCATTTATACTCTGGACCAACAGACCTGCTACATCTCACAACTCATGCAGCTGCATGGCTGAACACACTGAATGTTAACATTTGACTTTATAGTTATGTTGTAATTTTAATTGTTAATAAAATTGATTGCCTATATTTTATGTACATACTTGTGCCATAACGGTGCCATACGACTAAAATAAAATAAATAAATAAAATATTTTCCCACACTAGGACAAAGTTTGGGCATACCTTGTATTGAAAGTTCAGTTACCTATTTGCATAGAGTAACTTATACTAGAGCGGTACTTTCATAGTAAATTTTGTAACCCCAGTAAATTCACTGCCATCTGTCGACACACTTTAAAACTAAAAATGAAGATTTATAAAAATACGATAGAATGTATTTAAATATAGATAAATGATTTTTTTAATTTCCATTAATTATTTTTATGATTTTGACCCATGTTCTTTCACTAATATGCGTTAAAATTGTTAAATAACAAACGAAACCGTCAACGCCATCTATTCGACTGTACGCCAAAACTAGTAGCGCCCTCTGAACGAGAATCAAATTTTCTTGATTTTCGTGGCACGTTTTTCCTTAGACTGTATCTATCTATTACGGAGTTATATCTATCTTTGCTATTTGTTATTAATTTACATAATTCCTTAATTAAAGATTAACATAGATGAATCAGAAAAGTATGTTACATTCTTTATCAGAGGATATTTACGGAATTTACTTCGAAACAAATTCAAATCAACATTGCAGAGACGTTAAAAAGCTGTAAAACTGAATTCGTCAGCTTCTTTGATTGATCAAGATCTTAATTCTGTCTAAATAATTCTAATAGCCATCTGGTCAAGTCGTCGTTATACCTATCTGATGACATGAATCTTTGAGCCTATGAGTAATCCCAATCAGACAAGTTATAAACAAGCAGCTGTCACTATAAAACTTATACTATAGAACTTATTGGACTTATCAAATGTAAAATCGTCCCTAATTATTTATTAAAAAACAAGTCGGACTCGCTCACCGAGGTTTCCGTACTTGTTAGTATTTGTTGTGATAGCGGCAACAGCATACATCATCTGTGAAAATTTTAACTGTCTAATAGCTATCACGGTTCATGAGATACAGCCTGGTGACAGACAGACGGACAGACAGACGGACATTGGAGTCTTAGTAATAGGGTCCCGTTTTTACCCTTTGGGTACGGAACCCTAAAAAGCAATAACCGGAGTAACCACCAGTGACCACACAACGGATTTTCCCGCATTTCGCCCACGGTTCGAAATTTTAATTAAACAAGCGGGCCTTTATCTCAGGAACAATGAAAACAACAATTACAGTCTTACGGGACCGGTGAAAAAACGCAACGTGACCCACATTACTCTTTTTGCGCGCCGTGGTGCGCGGGCGAGGCCTGCTTCGGTGGAATCCGATTGGCGAGGAAAAGTATAATTAATAAAATAATGTTTCGTTCCCTAGTTGTATAGATGGCTGCACCATCTCTCTCGCTATACTGTAATCCAGTATTAAGGATTTAAATTAAAATTAAAACGGATTATATCGCGTATATCGAATTTATAAGAATTTATCCCGACGTTTCGAACCATTTACAGCGTTCGTGGTCAATGACTCTAACTAAGTAATCATCGCGGTAATTGAAGACAGTATTTTGAATAGAAATAGTTTTTGAAATGAAAACAAGACCAAGGTTCGGTAGAATCCGATTGGCGATGAGGAAAAATATAGTCGGGCTAGCCAACCGTTTTGATTTCATTAAACAAACAAATTCGGAAAGAGAAAGTTTCTATGGGTATTCTGCGGACGTAACCGCATAGCGCGTACAAAGAAAATAAAAATTTCATTATCTCTCTCTATTGCACCAGGCTAAGAGCCGCAAATGTTGTTTCTAATAGTAGGTATGTTTGTATCAAGTGATAGAGATGCAGCATCGGCGTGATATCAAACTGTCTGACACCACTCGATAGGAAGAGACGGCATAAGTTTGACCATAATATCTACACCTGCTACGTCCTGAATTGGACCCCAGCACTATGGACATACCAGCTAAAATATATCACTCTAGTTATCTCAAAACTTTAAATGGCGTACCTCTGTTGTTCACCAAAAAAGAAATAGCAGTGTAGTAAATCATAAACGACGGTACCGCGAAGTATGATTACTTTGATAAGCCCCATTCTAAGGTAGAAAACAAGCAGCCAGAGGACAACATCACTAAATTTCTCTCAGATGGGTAAAAGGTCAAAATTACGAATAAGTTTCTCCAATCCTTCACATATTGTAATTGTAACAAAATATGCGCACATCGCGAATCGCCAGTGCCACCACGGGAACCCGTCACGATCTCGATAATGGCGAAATTTGCCGAAAGCCAGCCGTTTTCGGGTCAGCTTGATTTATGAGCAGTTTGATACAGTTCCGTGTAGCCTTTTTGCCACAATGTGACTGGAATTGATGAGGTGAATGTAATGAAGACGTTAAATAATTGGTTTAACGAGGCGATCGGGAAATTAATAGACCGATTTATAATAGCAGCAATAATACTGCTACGTACTCTGTGGGTGCGTATAGTTATGTTCCTGCATGATAGCAGGCGTGGCTCACTTCGCGATTTCGTCGCGTCGCTACAAGTACACGCGGCCCACACCAATTTTGGTGTCTATTAGCCATGTTGTTGCCGCGCACTGCTACGGAACGAACGCCTGATCGCGCTTGCGCCACCTAGCGGTCATATCTGTCGTAATAGACGCGTTTTGTTAGAGAGTGAATCTTCTGTACCTAGTACTATTATATCTAGTAGTCCTAGTACTGTTATTTATTCTGTGCTGATAGTAAGCAATGTTTCCAACCTAGCCAAGAGGATAATCGTCTATAGAAAACGCCAATCGAAACTTAAATCCATCCATCCATACTATCCATCCATACTAATATTATAAATGCGAAAGTCTGTCTGTCTGTCTGTCTGTCTGTCTGTGTGTTACCTCTTCATGCTTAAACCACAAAACCGATTTAAGGATGACTCACGTTAGACCGGGGTGTGACCGGACCGGGGCGGGCCGGAGCGATCCGACACAGGGGCTATCAGGAGCGCCACCGTCGCCGGGGCGTTCCGGGGCCGGGGCGTCAGGGCCACCCGACACTAGTTGTGTATCCGAGCAACGGACTGTTTATGACAAATGTCACAAATAATTGTTTGCTGATAGTGATAACTAGGAGAAAAAATGGAAAGGCCGAATAAAATTAAAATTTTGTCCCTTGCTGCCGTAATGGCAGATGAAGAGGCTGCTGCGGGCTCCTTAAGCAGCTTTGGACCTACGACGACAATTTTTTTGATTATTTTCATATGACCCAAGACTCTTTCGAAGCCATTCACGACAGGATTAAACACCGTTTGGTCAAACAAATAACTAGATTTCAGGAACCAATAACCAGCAAACATCGTCTGGCTCTCTGTTTAAAGTAAGATATACAATGCGTGTATTGTGTATAACAAATAAGTATAATAATGTGCCGAAGCATATATAAAGCTATTGAGAAGAAAGGAGATGACCGGTTCGCCATACAAATATAGTCCCCATTTTCCTCTCTAGATTATTAAGAATATAGTTTTATAAAATTAGATGTTCATTAACTATAGCTATCATCCTTCGCTCTACATCTAATTATATAAAAATAATTTCCATAATATCAATATTCAAAGAGGAAAATGGGAACTAGGTTTGTATAGAAACTACGGGGCGGTTGTCCAATTTCTTCTTAAGTGTATATATTTAATGTATCTTTGGATTCAATTCATCACCGTCAGACAGATTCAGTAAATATAGCTTCTTACTTCTAAAGGGGCCCACTGACTACCAGGCCGCCGGACGATATCAGCCTGTCAGTTAACCGCAAAAGGCCACACACTAACAGTTCTCTGTCAGTTTTTGGCCTCACGACTAACACGAACCGATAGTGTGGCGCCGCTCGACGATGAGAAAATGAGAAAATCAAAAAATAAAGTTTTTCTACCTATACCGTGTTACATATTAAATGAAACGTGATAGCTAGACAGTTGAATTTTTTTACAGATGATGTATTTCTGTTGTCGCTATAACAACAAACACTAAAAACAGAATAAAATAAATATATATTTAAGTGGGGCTCCCATACAACAAACGTGATTTTTTTGCCGTTTTTAGGGTTCCGTACCTCAAAAGGAAAAAACGGAACCCTTTTAGGATCACTCGTGCGTCTGTCTGACTGTCTATCTGTCTGTCTGTCTGTCACAGCCTATTTTCTCCGAAACGACTGGGCCAATTAAGTTGAAATTTGGTACACATATGTAGGTTTGTGACTCCTTTTTTGAATAACCCCATACTGTAGCCCCTCGGGAAAACCTCGACAGGGAGCTTATTTCACAGCCGAAGCGTCATATGTATATAAACTTATATTGACCGGGATATAGACCGTGATTACCTTTTGTAATAATACAATTTTTTTTTTGTAATTTTGTAGTCTAGTGAAACTAACCGTGAATCATTCAAAACTCCAATATGTATATAAAAGTAAAATACAAAAACACATACAAAAACAAAACAAAATACTTTTCATTTTTGTACCTTTCTATTGCTCTAGTGTAGTTGGTCTGAAGTTGGTCTGAAGTAAGACTAAAGGGTCTAACAAATAATAATAATAATATGTCGCGGGCTCTTTTCTTAAGCCTTTTTACTTATATACTTTTTACGACAATTACATATTTGATGCTGTCATGTTTTTCGAATAGTAAAATAAACATGTCAAGAGAGAAAATAGTGATCTTATGTTTAGAAAGATACCAAATGTATAAATAAATATGCAAGAACACTTTGAATGTAATGTATCGTGTTACCGCGCGGTTCGCGCGTCAGTAACATAACAACATAAAATGTACTAAGTAAGGTATTGGCTAATAGGTGTGATATGGTGTAGTGTAGTGCCGCTTGAATCCGCTTAGTATAGGAACCAGACGGACAGAGATTCCTGCTTTCGCCTTTGTGATACCTAATACCTACATATTATTAGTATGCATTAGACTTGTCTTTCACGTATTATGTAAGAACGTAAAGCTTTATTGTGCACAGTGCGACCGGATATTTAAGACAAAGTTCGGTTTTGCGAGCCATATACGTGCTCATTAAATTAAATTGTAAAGGTCGCCGTTGTCGGACACGATATGGAGGACTATATATAAGAATGTAAAAGGAACTGAAATAAGTAAGAAGCGGAGTAAATCAAATATTACCATACAAGTATGTCCAAAGAAACAGCGCTTTGTTAGAAGAAGTTATTTTTTAGGGTTCCGTACCTCAAAAGGAAAAAACGGAACCCTAATAGGATCACTTTGTTGTCCATCCGTCCGTCTATCTGTCTGAGTGTATGTCAAGACCCTTTATCTGGTGAACGCGTGGAGGAATAGACTGGAAATTAAAATCATATACCTGTTCAGGTCTATACAGCCCCTTGAAGCTGTGAAAAAATCAAACTTCAAAGTTAACGTAAAAAAAAATACTTTTGTATGGAACCCTTGGTGGGCGAGTCCCACTCGCATTTGCCCCTTTTTAGGGTTCCATACCCAAAGGGTAAAAACGGAACCCTATTACTAAGACTCCGCTGTCCGTCTGTTCGTCTGTCTGTCACCAGGCTGTATCTCATGAACCGTGATAGCTAGGCAGTTGAAATTTTCACAGATAATGTATTTCTGTTGCCGCTAAAACAACAAATACTAAAAAGTACGGAACCCTCGGTGCGCGAGTCCGACTTGCACTTAGCCGGTTTTTTTTTAATATAGGAGGCAAACGAGCAGAGCCTATAAACAGAGGTCGTATCGACATAAGATTGGTAGATAAATTAAATTTTAATACTATACAGTATATATAAGGAAACAGCGCTATGTTAAGTAGAAGTTATTTTTAGGGTTCCGTACCCAAAGGGTAAAAATGGGACCCTATTACTTAGACTCCGCTGTCCGTCTGTCTGTCTGTCACCAGGCTGTATCTCATTAACCGTGATAGCTAGACAGTTGAAATTTTCACAGATGATTTATTTCTGTTGCCGCTATAACAACAAATACTAAAAAGAACGGAACCCTCGGTGCGCGAGTCCGACTCGCACTTAGCCGGTTTTTTTAAATATAGGAGGCAAACGAGCAGAGCCCATAAACAGAGGTCGTATCATAGGATTGGTAGATACATTAAATATTATTATGTACAAAGAAACAGCGCTATGTTAAGTAGAAGTTATAAGGGGTTCTGTACCCAAGGGGTAAACACGGGACCCTATTACTAAGACTCCACTGTACGTTTGTCTGTCACCAGGCTGTATCTCATGAACCGTGATAGCTAGGCAGTTGAAATTTTTACAGATGATGTATTTCTGTTGCCGCTATAACAACATATACTAAAAACAGAATAAAATAAATATTTAAGTGGGGCTCCCATACAACAAACCTGATTTTTTTGCCGTTTTTTGTTACAGAACCCTTCGTGCGCGAGTCCGATCGCACCTGGCCGGTTTTTTTAATATAGCAAACGAGCAGAGCCCATGAACAGAGGTCGTATCATAGGATTGGTAGATACATTAAATATTATTATGTACAAAGAAACAGCGCTATGTTAAGTAGAAGTTATTTTTTAGGGTTCCGTTCCCTCAAAAGGAAAAAACGGAACCCTTATAGGATCACTCGTGCGTCTGTCTGTCTGTCTGTCTATCCGTCTGTCACAGCCTATTTTCTCCGAAACTACTGAACCGATTAAGCAGGATATATTTGAAAATGGCTGATATAGACAACCAGATAGCCAAAATAATGTTACAGGTGCCGTCTAGTAGTATTAGGTATTGTGATAGGTACAATGAATGGTATAATAAACATTTTTTTTTTTCATATATGTACCATGGACATTCCTCGATGGCATCAAGTTGCAACCGGAAAGCGATGATCACATGGCAAATCAAATCCTGAAGACCGTAGCAGCCACGTCTAAGCAGGATATATTCAATAAATGTTTATTTTTTGTTGTTTGATATATAACTAGTAGTTCGCCCCGGACCGCACTGAGAACTCGCGGTTTGAACAACAAGAAAACTTTTAACAATTATATATGTTTGCCGTAATGTAAACGCTGCAGCTTTACGGCTTGAGGGTTCAGGCCCCAAATTCACCAGGATCCCTAGAGGATCAGGCTAGGGGATTCGTGTCATGCTACTCATGCTCCACAGCAGAACCACCTTAGCTTTAATGAATATATGGGAAATATCTATATAATGTCTAGTCTGTTCGGAAAGAGAAGAGTTGTGGAATGTATTGGGACCTATACATTCCACGACTCTTCTCTTTCCGCACAGACTCTTTACAATTCTAGACTAGTTTAAAAAATATCTATATTTATCACTAGTTTCGTTGTACACTTTCTTATGTTTCAGCTGTAGAGCATACTCCCTGGCAGAATTGTAGTTTAATATTGTTACACACGCAGTATGCCTGGTTTCATACTTCACAGTCAGGGCTATAACCGCGAACCACTTCATTTGTTCATCTATTTGCCTCTCTATCGATCTTATATATATTTGTGCGGAGGAGAGGCACATAGATGAAATTTTTATTTTGGATGTCTGGCGGCTCCCCTAAGGAAATTACGCGTTCCACGTCTTAGTCATTAATATTAAATAAGAACAATAAAATATACGAAGAGTACTATTGTATTATTTCAGTAGTTAGTGCCTTTGGGTAATTTTAGACAGAAAATAGGCAAAACTCTGCATAGGTAGAGGGCGTAACTAGCACAATCACAGGGCCTACCGCGTAACCGGCGTAACACGACAATCTAAATTTCGGTCTGCCTGTATATCATTCTTGCATATTCGATCGACAGAGAGGCAGATAACAAAATTTCGATTACTGCGTTTCGCGGTAGGCCATCTGTTAACAAATTACCTTGTCAAAAACGGTTTAAGGCATAGTATGTATAAGTTACTTACACGCTATGGTGTACAATACACGCAGTTAGCAATAAATATCCCTTTATGAGTAATACAATGAAATAATATGTTGTTTGTACTCTTTGCAGGCAGGCATTTTAATAGGAAGTATTACTGCAATGTTCTGCCGCCAGAGTGCAGCACTGGTGCACAATACTAACTCTTAAAGTAACATACATACTAGGCCTTTGACAAGTTTTCACTGACATTATACATCAAGGCCAAGGGCCTGACACTCTATGATAGAGAAAGATAGTCCTATTGCGATTCCTATAAGAGGAAAGAGAAAATAGTGCCAGGCTTTGTCCCTATCACCGACTGGGTAGCATCATATATAGGAGGCGATGGCGAAATACCGAATTTATAAGAGTGAAAGAGAAAAAATCCTATGCTGCCAAATGTTATATGAATATTCTTTCTTTTACCCCCGGTCGCTCGGTAGCTCGTTTATAACTACTTGTATATTATACTATGTCTATGATCAAGGCGGTTTGTTTCTCAGGTCTGTTTACAAGTGGCCTACCGCGAACCGCGAAAATCTATATTTCTTTATCTGCCTCTCTATCGATTGAATAGGCAAGAGTGATAGAGAGGCAGAAACCGATTTTTTTATTGTGCTAGTGACGCTCGCTACGCAAAGTTTTGTGTAATATTCCCTATTAACCTACATGCTCATTATTGAATTATTTTTACAAGCAGTAACATCAATAGGCATCTCATTTAATATAATCCGACTAAATTACATTTCAGCAACACCTCCATATTTCACAAAATAAATCAAGACATTATCTAACCTATATAATTTTGACGTATACATCCGAGTCGCCCGTGTTGCGACTTAGCTTTCATGTAGCAACACCTAACATGGAAAAGTAAATAAAAAAGACTGCATGAATCTTAACGGATGACAGCGTTGTTTGGAAAATATTTATAGGTAATATATTATTAATGAATTAGTTTTCGTTGTAAATGTAAGGTATTTTAAATAGGAATTTTCCCTTATTTTAAATATTTATTACGTAAGAGTCAAATTAATACTTAGCTAAATCGCTTGTAATAAATCTTACGTAACGACATGTATACTTATTATATAATTTATTTCATTGTCTGTAATATGATATTCCAACTAGGTATATGTTTGAAACGGCAGTCTTTACTTCTTAAAACTCTGCTTCTTGGGATCATTTTTTATTTCAATGCAATTAAGTCAAAAAATGAACGGAACTATTAAAATTGGAAAAAAAATTCTTAGGCAACTGGCTGTCTGGCGCTATCAACTATCTGAAGTAAAATGTAGAGCCAGTGTGACTAAAATAGATGTACTAATCTTTAATTGCTTTCCATAAAACCGGCAATATATAGCATTGTGTAATAGCTTTATTTATGGTAATGTGCTTTTTTAAAGAGATTGACAGTCATTGTTGATTAACTTCTCTTTGCGCCAAGTAACATAAACCGACCAAGTAACGAATTAGCTAAACCATCATATTTAAGAAACAAATTTATGACGTTTTGCAACCTTCTTATTTTGGCAAATATATTCCGACACACCCGGGCATGCATATTGCGAAGGGTGGTATTCCATCTGTCCAATCTTGGTCCAACGTGTATTTGCGTTTCACATTCTGTTTAATGAGAGAGTGAGACGCAATGCACATTGGACACTGATCTTGAACAGTGGAATACCACCCCAAGAGAAGAATTGAGTCTCTGGCTTGTCAGGAGGCCCCGGGATGTCATGAACATAAACCGACCAAGTAACGAATTAGCTAAACCATCATATTTAAGAAACAAATTTATGACGTTTTGCAACCTTCTTATTTTGGCAAATATATTCCGACACACCCGGGCATGCATATTGCGAAGGGTGGTATTCCATCTGTCCAATCTTGGTCCAACGTGTATTTGCGTTTCACATTTTGCTTAATGAGAGAGTGAGACGCAATGCACATTGGACACAGATCTTCAACAAGTGGAATACCACCCCAAGAGCAATGGCTTGTCAGGAGGCCCCGGGATGTCAGGCTTTTGCACATAACATGACCGGCCCGGGCCCGTGCCGTGCCCGCACCGTCGCACTCCCGAGCCCCGGTCATGACGTAATGCTTTCCATAGAAAACAACGCGCCGGAAGCTCCGGCCCGGTCACGCCCCGGTCTAACGTGAGTCATCCTTTAGTTGAAATTTGGCATAGCGATAGTTTGAGTCCCGGAGTAGGACATAGGATAGTTTTTATCCCGAAGGTCAAAAGCGGGGTAGAATTGAGATAATTAATGAATTGCCCGATAATTTGTGTAAGCAATTAAACATATGCTCAAATTAAATGTTTGATATTAGACTTTATCCAGGCGCTATTCTTACTCTAGCTGCGGTTACTAAGTCCACGTAGACGAAATCGCGGGTAAAAGCTAGTATTGTATAAAAAAAGTCACGTGACTTTTCGTAGCGTCGGACATTGCAAGATGTAAGGTCGGCAACGCGGGTGTAACTCCACTAGATTTGCAAGCGCCCATAGGCTGCGGTGGCTGATTGATTAACATCAGTCGTGTCGTACGCTTGTTCGGTATTAAAAAATTCAATTTTAAGACCTACCATTTGAGTAGATTATTTGTCAGAAATGTCATTTTCTGACATATTGACAGTAAGTAGGTATAAAGCGAGGTTTAGACATTTTGAATGCAGTTTACCTTAGTAGTCGGCAATGTAACGTAAATTGCATGTAAGTTCTTGCTAGTCTAAACCTCGCTTTAGGTGCAAAAAACAAAAAAAAACAGAAGCTGAAATCTGTGCATGTGCAAGCTAGTTTTATTTTAAAATAAAAATCATGTTTACAAGAATTACATAAAAATGTGATCTGTTTTGCCTTTAGTTCCATTTAATTTAATTTCTACAATTTCTTAGACATGTTGATCAACATTCAACTACGACAGTGATGTGGTTTTAAATGAACAGCCTCAAGAAATCGTTAGAAAACGGCAGCACTAAGTATGCAATATTTTTACGAAACATTACCTAGTGCTTCTATCATGCCTAGCTATAACGCCTATAACGGATAAAGGCTATCACACAACGACACACCAGACTCTTACACCTGCCCTAAAGAACACAATGAAATCTAAATCCTATATACGAAACATAGGGTTTAATTTAAATTGCAGGGTGTAAGAGGACTAGAAAAGACTGAATCACGCGCAGTTTAGATTTAAGTAGTCTTGTGTATTGCAATTTGTCAGGGAACGAGATTTTAAACTGGTTTTAATTGCTGGTCGGGGCAGACAATCGGTTGCGACTAATAGCCAGTAATTGTTCAGGAAAAAGTATAGGAGCTATGTACTTTCTCGAAAATTTTGCAGTGGGGAAGCCTAAGGGTTATTGTACAGGTTTTTAAAACATTGCAGTCACTCGACATATTTTTGCACATTTCACATTTCATTTAAAGATTTTAAATTGGTACCGAAGGAAAGGTAACGTTGATGTATGTTTTTACTGACTTACAGTCTGACAAAAAAGAGTAGAAATTAAAAAGTGGCAGCACAGTAGTGTCGTCCCGTTTTTCTTAGATTTCTTTTCTTGATGGACTTGAGGGCGGTGTTGCCCGTAGCCAATGTCACGTAAAAGGGTAGGAACAAAATAAATGCTCTTAGAGCACGACGCTGTTCGGTGGTTGTTGTAGTTGTCTCGTAAAACCGATAGCTGGATTTTACGAGAAGCACGTGGACTACCGGCCGTTGACTCCAAAATGGTGGTTAAACACGCTTTGAGATTAATTCTCCATTCACTGCACACTACCACATTAGATTATTGTATAATAGAGCTATCGATATTACACTTTAAACAATATTAATGAGCAAAAAACAAAGGAATTAATCACGAGGCTACTATCAAGATGGCGTTCGAACCGGAAGTCTTTCTTAGATTTATTTGAAAGGGACGACACTACAGTGTTGCCCCTTTTTAATTTCTACTCTTTATTGCCAGACTGTATGTTAGCAGATCGCACCCATTGGAGACTAAGTATTAATTTATGGTCACGAATGTCACGATCATCAATAATAAGGAATACATGAGGAAGAAGTTTGTAAAATAAATAAATAATAAACAAAGGCCTCCCCTAAAGCGAGGCTTAGACTAGCAAGAACTTGCATGCAATGCAATTGACGTTACATTGCCGCCTACTAAGAAAATGCATTCAAAAGTTTGATCAGACACCGCTATGTAATGAAAATTGCATGCAAGTTCTTGCTGGTCTAAAGCCAAATGTTTATAATAAATAAATAGTAAGAAAATATACACTTTCTCACATCATATATTAATTCAAACTTGCACTTCTTTCCATTAACAACCAGCCTCCGCCTTTTTTGTTTTACTCTATGTTGTCTGTGGACCGACGCCGGCCATTTTGTTTTTATCATTTGTCCCGCGCAATATTTATGAACGTAACCGTTGTTCATTGATAAATTGTTACAGTACCAGCTTTAAACATCTAAACCTTAATTCAATGATATAAGGCAGAATATTGTGTAGATGTATTTGAGCGTGGTTGTATGAAGCCTGGGAACCATGGTACAGGTGTTTTGTACTACATTCCTAGGGATTATACTTTATTTATAGATGAATTTATAACAGAGGCGTTTTATAAGTCTTCGTGATATGGAATCATTTGTCGTCTCGGCCGTTTCCTTGGCGTGGTAATAGCATGGGAACTTTATGGGGGTTATTTTGATGTCCGTGGGCCTATGATGATGTAGATTGTAGCTTATCGCGTGCAAACGACAAGTTATTAAGCTACTTTCTGACAATATTTGATAAAACGATTTATTTATTGTTAGAGTGATATATACCTTATTGCCTTTTGGTAGAAACCTTTACAGAACTCGTTACACTGAAAGAAATGTTTGCATGACAGTCACAAATCGAGCTCCTCATTCTACTTAGGCAGAATAACTACGAAATCACAACTTGTCCCGAAATAATGTGTGAAATATGGAACCCACTAAAATACCATACATTTTTGTAACTCAGTTGTTTTAGGCCTTTGAGGGCATACAGTTATATTGCGCTGTACAGTTAATACTATACTATTGAGTTCCCTATCGGGACGCTGCGCCACAGCAGTAAGTAAGTATCTATAGCATCTGTCAACCAAATTATATCAAATTCTAAAACAAAAATAAAACAATCGACAATGAAACAAAATTTTTCCATTCCTTTTCTAAAAGCTCATTGAAATACAAATCACATCCCTCTATTTGCGCCATTGTCGGTAGAACCGTAACAATCCTGTCAATCAATTTGGCTATCAATCGAAAGTATGTGATTGTCGATTTCCTCCCCACGGCGGGCAATTTTACCCCGGAAATGAGGGAAATTCACTGAACGAACAAATGTATTGGAATTTATTACCCTTGATTGTTTCTTATTAGCTTTTAAAGTAAATGTTTTTTTTTTATTTTTTTCTAAGAAAGTGTATCAAAGAAAGTTTATGTGTTGTTTCATGCGTTATTATTGATGCTGACTTTACGGTAAATCAATTTAAATGACATATTTCATAACCAGTCACTACTTATTTTTCATTGAATTCTACAATGGCTGGACTATTGAGAGAATATAAATTGTCTAACTTACTCTCCGACACCATATCACTGCAGCTGCACTAGCATTGAAATTTATGGAAAAAAATCTTGGGACATTTTTTTCTTTAGGATCGGAAGAGGTTGTAATTCTGAATTAACATTCAGTACCAACAGCATTCTGTAGGTCATTGCAGAGAGGCTTATGTAAGTAAGTTAAGTATAGGCTTTCTTAAATTTAAGAAATATGTTGGGTAAGAGTAATACTTGTAATATTATGTACAAAATTAACATTAGTTCTTTAATATGCTAACAAAATATGGATGTAACACTGAAATAAATATTTTCAATTCAATTCAATTCATAACTTAATAAATAAATAAAACATGAAGTAAAAAAGTGGTGTGTGATGGCCCATATTAAAATAAAGATTTAACAAATTTAATTAGGTATCTAACTTATTCTCCTGTCGAAACCTACATCACAGCTACCACATAACAGTAGCATAGCTCAAGGCGCGGGCGCACCGACACATTGCCGACGTCCGAACGCCACCGAGTGCCCGAGGGGACATCTGACGGACGTTCATTGTAAGGAAATTATTAACTTTGTTGCAAGCAACAAGGTTTTTGAGGTAGGCAATTGTTGCGTGAAAGCCAGCAAAACTGACTGCAAGGTTTACCAAAAAGTTTCTACATTGTATTTAGCTTGAATTGATTAACATTTATTCATAATATTCCTTCATTCACTACGTCCTTTGCAATAAGAATTATATGTCCAACTTAAAGCGCAGATTTTTTTTCATAATGTTCAAGGAGGCTTGCTTGAGGTGCTCAAGTTTTACAAAACTAAGCAACAAAGTTAAGAATAATTTCCTCACAATGATTGTCCGTCAAATGTCCCCTCGGGCATTCGGTTGCGTTCAGACGTCGGCAATGTAGGTCTGATGCGCCCGCGCCTAGAGCGAAACTACTGATAATATATTATATGCGGTAGCTATGATATAGGTGTCGCCAGGAGAGTCGAGGTGAATGATTACAGCTACATAGAATTCTTATTGCAAGAGGTAGTGAATGAAGGAATTTTATAAATAAATGTTAATCAATTCAAGCTAAATACCATGTAGAAACTTTATAAAGCGAGGTCTGTAAAAAATCTATCATCAATCGATTTCGATAAATTATATGTCAATAGAAAGAAAACATAAACAAAATATAATCCCAGAAAACTAATTAAACGAGTATTATTTCATAATTATCTAACTTACTCTCCGACACCTAAGCTACAGTAGCATTGCTCTAGGCGCGGGCGCACCAGACCTACATTGCCGACGTCGGAACGCCACTGAGCGCCAGAGGGGACATCTGACGGACATTCATTGTTATAAAATTATTCTTAGCTTTAAAATTACGTACAATAAGTTATTATTTAATAGTAGTTAATAGTTATTTCTTTTTCAAGGGGGCAAAGCTTTTGTTTAACCCCTCGTGCTAATATGCCAAAATTGAACCGCGAGCGAGTGGTTCGAGAAGTGGAATCTTGAGCATTGCGAGGGTTTCAAGGCACGAGGGTTAAACAAACTTTGCCACCTAGTGAAACACAAAATTTTCACCACAAAATGATGTGTCGGACGCCTCGGCCCGGGCCCGGCCCGGTCTAGCGTGAGTCATCCTTTATACCCCATGGAAATTTATAAAATCGTCAAATCCGACCTTTTGTAAGTACTTTCAGTCTGTGTATCTCGGAAACTAAACATAATCGAAAAACTTGATTTAACTTACTGGAATCGGATGTTGACATTCGACGTTATGGAATTCTGCTCGAGAATAATATTCTAATATTCAACCATCGCAAACCAAGTGCCAATTATTTTGATTACTTCCATTAATATTCCATTTAAATCTAGAACTGATATAAATAGTAAGAAAAACTGCGTATTATTCCGGTTACGAATGGTTTTCCAAATATGTAGAATTATGAACGGTTCTTAGCATAGCAGAGCGGGAACCGAGCAGTTATCGTGGGACTAAATACCGATATCTAAATACGTACAGTTGGATGGACTTATCGATTGATACATAGAAATCATTTGTACCTATAAAGTAATAAGGAGAAAGCTATTTATGGGTCAAACACAATTGAAAAAAAGGAATGTAGACAATACGATATAGTTACGATTAATTAAATTATAAGTGAGTAATATTCAATGTATAATGTAACAGTAACACGCTTAGACATTAAGTAGGTAGCTAAAAATTACGAAGATAAACGTCCTGGTGCCTGGCACGCTAATGCCCTATAAATTACACCCTGCTGCTACTTTACTGTAAATTAATTGATTTACTTAAATTTAAAGGTGACATGTTCTGGGATAGCAGTCAGACTGGACGTCTTCCTTCTTTCAATTTCATCTTCTTCTTATAGTTAAGTTAATTCAGGTCCGTTGCAACAAATTTATAACTATAATCTATTACGTTTTCGGCACTGTATTGTCAATATTATATGTAATACTTTTCAATGTCACTTTTCTGTAATGACTGTTTGTGCCAAAAAAAAAATACAATAAAAGTTAATTACCATGTCATTGGTCATGTCATGTCATGCGTCACTTTCGCACTTACGTACTTACTTTTTAGAACGTAACAGGTCTGGTATGGCGACAAATGATAAAGAGCCGGCCATCTTACCCCTCTGGGCACATACATGTCAAGTTTTTCTGAAAAAAAGTATCCCGCTTCTAAGGGTGCAGCGTAAAAATAAAAATTCATATATAGAGTTAGGTCAATAAGTGAGATGATTCGTTTTAAAAGATTTAATAACATTTTTATAAGATATTTCTTGGTCTTGGCCATAATTTATATAAAATGTTGGTGAAATAGTTTGTTACTATTAGGTATTTGGAGCCTGTCGTGTCCTACTTCTGGGCAAAGGGCTCCCCCCAATCTTTCCACTGATCTCTATCCAGTGTTGTGTGTGGCCACTCCTTCAAGAAGGAGTCCAGTTCATCCCACCATCGCCGGCGGGGTCTGGCAGATCATCGATTCGAATTTTCGGGCTCTAACTCAGTTGTGATATTTCCGTATAACTTATTCGGCACTCGGTCCCATTTTAGCTTGGCCGCCTTCCGAGCTACATCGACTTGGGTCTTAGAGCGCAGCGTGGTGTTCCGGACTCGATCCACTAATTTGACACCGAATATGCTACGCTCCATAGCTCGTTCGCAAACCCCGAGTTGGACTTCTGAGCTGTAATTATCAGATTTAACCATTTATTTAAATTTTTGCGTCGCAGTGTACAAGAAGCATGTAAACCTTTATTAAAATAGCCGACAAATCAAACAGGGTACGCGTTATGACGTAATTGTAGGCGAGCCGTGCCCGCGGCGACGCGACATCGCCCCACGGTGCGGTTACGCAGCTCCCGCAGATTTAACCGACTGCAAAAAAGAGGACTAGTTTTATTGGTTTGAAAGGTTAGCAGTTTTATACAGAGTAGCGGCTTTCCTGTAACTCCGCGGCAAGCCGCCCAACTCAGACGACAATATTCAGAATCCTCCACGAGAGTTCTCCCTGTGCAGAACCTCCCATCACTCCATCCCCGAGAAGCACCGTCTAAGAAGTAAGAACCCTATTTTCTTTCAGGTCAACCATATTGAGAAAGAATAAGAGGGAGTGAAAACAAAACGTCACATCCTCTTAATTGAAGCACAGTGGTATTTAAAGAATTTTCTGAAAGGTTTAATGTTTTCTCATCAAAAAATTACATTTTTTTATTTGGGCGGAGACAAATTTCTGAATATTAATTAGAAAGACGACCCAACGGAGTGGAGCCCCGACGTTGTGTTGCGACTTGCCGATTATAAATACAATATTATTAATAGCGTTGTGTTATTTTTAACTGTTTACGTTTACATAATGTAGCCTATGATCGTAAGTTAGTTACCTGATTTAAATTGTAATAAATACTTACTTACTTACTTACTTACTCCGTTGGCTCAGCGACCCAAAATGAGACTTGGCCTCTGACACAAGACAGCGCCACTTTTTCTCGATCCTGTGCGACCTCTCGCCAATTGGTGACTCAAAGTTCGCGCAGATCCACCTCCACCCTGTCGCACCAGCGATACCTGGGGCGTCCAATAGGACGTCTTCTTGCTGGGCGGCCCAGGTATGCTCTTTTCACGTTCCGATCCTCATCCATTCTCTCAAGATGGCCCAACCAACGGAGTCTGTGAGCTTTAGTCTCTCCCATGATGTTAGGTTCAGCCACTAGGTCTTCAATCTCATGGTTCCTAAGGACTGTCCAGCTTCCATCCGGTCTTATTTTGGGGCCCAGTATCTTACGGAGGATCTTCCTCTCAGCAACTAGCAGCATACTTTCTTCCTTGAGTGTCAGTGTCCACGCTTCGCTAGGTTTATTATCCGTAGGTAGGTTTTTTTAACATCTTAAATTGTAATAAATAAATGTAAGAAAATATGGACCACTGTAAGCACACTCAATTTGCAACCGATCAGCGACACTGAGAGGTTCTATGAATAAATTAACTGTCTCATGTGGAAATTACCTATTTCTCATTCTTTGCTTTCGACATTTTCGCAAAAGGGCGACTGGTTACCACAGTACGCTTACGCTTTCTTTCCTTTTCAGAATAATTTACACTTTATTATCATACTATTACTACGTGTATATGTACAATACGGCCGGTCAACTCTACTACCGTGAGTGTGAAAGAGTTTGGCCTGGCCGGCCACATAAGAGCTCATGAGAGGAAAAAGCCCTGATTGTTGAGGTCGCCGTCATCGAAATCGATGTGGAGGACTACATATATATATATATATTACTATGACACTATTTACAATGCGTTTCAAATAACATTACTTACATTAGGACTATCAAAATTAGTCGAAAGCCCATCTTCGCCACATTCCCTACCAGCCCCTGAATCTTATCAACGTAACTTAAAAAAAATGTTGTAAATCATTGACTACTTTACTTGCAAAGAGCAAAACCAAGCCATTATTTAAGAGAAATCATGAAATTAGACTTTAATAAGACCGTCTTAAAATACCGATGCCTTTTTTCATTCTGCAGTACAATGACACATCACAGACGCACCGCCCGCGAGTCCCGCGACAAAGACTGTCCACTCCTGCGCAGATAAACGTCACAAGTGTATTTAAAAGGAAGTTGTGAGCGGGTTTATGGACCTTAATATAAATATATGTGCATATATAAAATACATAAAAATGTAATAGATTTAGCGAAAACCACTTAAATCTGAACAACAAGACGTCTATATGAGAGTTCACTAGCACTAAAATAGTACATTGTGCAACGATGGGGGTGAGTAAAATTTTGCAAACGAGGTATATAGATTCACAACAGCTGTAGGCTGGAGTGAATTAAAGACTCGAGTTTGCAATATTAAAGAAAAGACAAAATTTTAAGCGAATTATTTAATTCTTAAATAGGTACGGTGACACTTCAGTTCAAACATTCGTGCGCCATACTGTTATTTTTGACTGGTAAGGCATCGAAGGCACGGACCCGTCTGCATAACCACTTTTAAAGTTGCAGGGATACATCATAAGATGCAGGAGGGCCGATTACGCTGGTATGACCATGTTATGCGCAAGACGAGCACCACATGACGAGACGAGTTAACTGGACTAGAACCATCTCCAAAGACATGACGGAGCTGGGCCTAACGCAAGCAATGACTGAAGATCGCAATAAGGCGCGATCAGGTTTCAGGAGGGCCGACCCCAAAAAATAGGGAATGCGCCAGGAGAATGATGATGAGTATTTTTCAAACTGAAAGGGTACGCTGATAGGTGTCATAATCTCCATACAATTTATGTCGCAAAATCGTATTGAATTGACATCTATCAGCTTACCCTTCCAGTTTGAAAAATACAATAAAATTAGCGTAACACAGTTCTCATTCCCCCTTAAGTTACTTATGACGTTTTTCTTTTCTTGTCTGTGGTTTTAATTTATGCGCAAGACCGTGGCTCGCAAAGACGGAATTTTTCAAAATGCCACGCAACGTCCATCGTCGGAAAAAAAGGCTTATGCTTTTACGCAAATTGCGGACAAAGTTGCTTTGTTTAATGGAAATAAATGATGAAATGTGGAATTGTAGACGTGAACGATTTGATACAAGAATGTTGTATGGGTAAGATAAACTTAAATAAGCATAGAGGTAGCTAAATTTTAAGGTAAACACGTTTTCTTCTGATGACCGTTGGGGCAGAAAGGTTCTTGAGCGTGGGAAGACCCCTATAGGTACAAGATAGACTGACGATCTGGTCAAAATCGCAGACAGGTTGGATGAGGTCAGCAAGTGACCGGCCGTTGTGGAAATCATCGAAGGAGGCCTTTGTCTAGCAGTGGACGTCAATCGGCTGATATGAATGATGATGACATTTTCTTTAGAAAATCATGATGGTGCAACTGTGGAAGGCATGCTATGTTTCATTTTTAATTGAATATACAGGATAATTCAAGAGACGTGAGCAGGATCAACCCTCCGCATGCAGTAAATATACGTAATCAACTGTTTCGTACCAGTGTTAGAGATAATGTACTTTTCTTACCTGTGGTAAGAAAAATACAGTCAGAAATACAAATACTGTTAGCATTAGGAACAAATATTCGCTCATGTCTTAGCCATTCAAATAAAAACACTAAAACCAACACTTACAATCCTTAAACCGCATAAAAACGTTGGAGAGAGTCATAAAAGTAAAAAAATACCAAGTATTTTCTAACAATTGAAACCGGTAATTCAATAATAGCGAGTACAAGTAGGAATACCAATAATGCGGCAACATGACAATGGCGTCAGAATGTGTTCCCGTTGATTTTTGAACGAGGCGAGGCAATCGTTCATACAAACCAGGTCTATTAATTTCACAAAGATTTCGTAAGGTTAGATGGGGTAAGAGAAACATTTGTAGAGAAACCTCATACTGTTTCCCGTGCCCCGACCATAATAAACTATGTTCCTGTCAACACGCGTTAACAAGCGCCATCTATGGGACACTACTCTATATTGAACCCTCGATGACTTATATTCTACGCACTCGGTAGGGCAAGTAGTTCAAGAATGGCGCCATAATCAATATCTAGGTTTTAACATAGTACATTTTCATTGTGTCTTACCATTCAAGATACACGCTGTTTTCTCTCCTACTCCTGCCTGACTCCTTCGATCTCCACCCACGTGCCAACAGTTCCTCTTACCCCACTTGCCCTTATAAAGATTTGTTAAGACATATCTTGAAGTAATAAACTGGGGACCTAGCAAAATGACAATCGTACGTCGAGAAATGCCGGACGAAAAAAAAGTCACGTGACAATTTCCATACATTGTGTGTCGATTGGCGTTTTCTATTAACGATTATTACCTTGGCTAGGCCCCCAGATGCATGGATTTCGTTCTGGCATGGAGGGAAACAATCATTAAGTATTACAAGTTAATTTAAAAAGACGATTAAAACACAGCCTGGATATAGTGGTAGCGGTCTAACGGTAGTGTTACTTCTTTCATATTGATTCACGAATCATGATAAGTTTGCAATATTACATTTAAAACTTTCGCGTTTTGAACACATATTAAATCACATTTACAATCGGGTCTAAATGTAAATGTGATTTAATATGTTTGGTTTGATTATTCCGTTCCGGTGATTATGTTGCATATTGTACCAACGCAACGTACGTTTTTTTCCATAACAATCATTTATCCCATATCATGATGTATTTCGATAGAGAATCATTCCATATTATTAGGTATGGCTAGGCGTTAAAACATAACTGTCTACACTGCGCTTAGCCGTATAATAAATAACAATTATAACTTTGTTTATTGTAAAATAATTACCAAACTATGAATTAAAAATAGGTTGTAGGTATGAGCTTCGAATGTGCTTAGAAATCTTAAACCAGGCTCGGAACCGGTTTTTTAGTTAGTATAAAAAATACCGGTATAATTACGTTCTTTTTCGTTCTTTTGTTTATTATTTCGTTTTTAATGGGACAATCTAATAGTACGAAGTTGTTACCTAAAATACCTAAACATGATTCAGTCGTACGTAAAGAACATAAAATAATTAAAATATTGGGCTATTTCGGGTTTTTCAAATAAACCGGTTCCGAGCCCTGATCTTAAAATTGTGTTTTTACAGTTATAACCTATTTTTGGCTACTGTAAATTCCCGTACCCAAAACACCGGGGTATGATTCTAACCATAGACATCGTATAGTAGTTATACACATGAAACCGAGCGACCAGGGGTAAGAGAAAGACATATTCATGTATTGACAGGTTAATGTATGGCAGCATAATCCTTTTTCTCTTTCACTCTTATAAATTTCGGTATTTCGCCATCGCCTCCTACCTATGCTGCCATAACCCGACCATGAAAAAAAACCCGGTCGGTGATAAGGACAAAGCATGGCACTATTTTCTCTTTCCTCTTATAGGAATCGCAATAAGACTATCTTTCTCTATCAAAGAGTGTCAGGCCCTTGGATTCTAACAGTTGGCAAGCGATCGAAACAGCAACCCAGTTGTCTCCGGATTTATGGCTCGTCACTTATACAATAAATAGTGATTTTCGCGTTTGTCTTCGACGTGCGGACCTAGGACGTAAAGTTGCGCGGTTGGAAAATAGAATAGGTTTATTATTATTTACAACGACGGGACTTAATCGCGTAAAATAAGTTTTAAAATATATAGAATAGGTTTTACTTTAAGATGAGGGTTCACTTGGAGCATGAGCTTATTTTGCTGCCTGTATTTTAATTTTACAAGCTTTCATTTAACTTGCAATGTATGTACTTTCGCCACTCCGACCGATCCTGTGCCGCTCGCATCCACCGAAGCGAGCCTTGGGGGAGGCCTATGTCCAGCAGTGGACGTCTATCAGCTGACATAATGATGATGATGATGATGATGATGTATGTACTTTCGTAAAATAAACGATTTGTATTTGTATGTCCGGTTCAAATCTTGCAGGCTAAATTAGTCACTTTCCATTATTCGATTGAGTTGAAACGTCACATACATATGTAAGTTGGGTGAAAATGCATCATTATGGTTCCACCGAGCTGATCTGATGATGAACATAGGAGATAGCCATAGGAACTCTGTGATTAAACATACTTACTTGCCTTCAGACTTAATGAAAACCGTAGTTTGCTATAAAATCGTTAAATTAGTGCTATCGACACGAAAATTTACTCAAAATTCAAATTTAAAACCTCTCCTCATACTACGCGTGTGCGTTTACGTCCTACGTCTCCAGTCCCGCAAAGCACGTACCCATTGTACGGCATATAAGGCTCAAGACGTCTCGATATTTTTATACCATACTCCTTTGTACGAGAACAGGTATTTATAACTGTTATTTGTACCAACGGTTCCGCGTCGCAATTGAGACCGCAGTACGTTAGGTCCGTATTGTTCCCTGAGTTTATGCGTTTGGTGAAAGTTATGGGTACTGATTAAAAATAAAGTTGTCTTTGAAGTTACCGATTTAAAGACAGAAGTTACGACAAGACATCTTTATTTCTTCGAGTAAAAGCTGTGATAGCGTGGTCCCGGTGTGATACTTTTACCTTCAGCGCAGGTTTATACCAAATAGTTATAATATACAATAATACTGGTCAATAAAATCGCCAAGCAACTAATGGACTGCCTTTATTCTTTCTTATCGAACTCGCGCCTGGGTTTGACAGTGTGTTGACGCTTTTGATTTGGCACCGACTTCAAACATATCAGTTGCTAATACTTGCTAGCCCATATAAAATGGATAATATTATTATCTTCTGTAATATTAACGAGTAGAAGCTGTGATAGTCTGGTCCCGATGTGATACTTTTAAACCGCAGCGTAGGTTTATACCAAATGAATAGTTACATTACTGGTAAATTATACCGCAAAGCAACTTATGGGCAATTTTCATTATTTTTTATCGAATTGCACCAGGATTTGGCAGTGTTGACGCTTTTAAGATTTGATTTGGCACCGACTTCAAACAAAGGCATACAAAAGGGATAATATCTTATTTTATCCCCTTTGAAGTCGGTTTTTATTTTTTTAAAGGTTCTAAAAGTTAATTGCACGCTAAGATATGCAAAGATTGTACTCTTATCCCACGGTAATATAAACCGACAAATATACCACTTTATCCCCTAGATAGCTAAGTAACATAGTTTACGAGTTATGAAATAGGAGATAGGGGAAAAGGGCATGGAATGAAATCGCATACTACGCTGTTTTGTACTGTGGCGACAATGCGTGAGATTAGAGCTGGTGTACACTGGGTGGAGAGAAAAAAAGTTTACAGAAAAATAAGAAAACAGTTTATTTATTAAACACACACCTTACAAAACAAAAGAGGTGTGCACTAAGCCAATTCTACCAATCAACCATCAGCTTAATATTTACACATTCATGCACCTTGCCACTTGTGGATAAAATTCAACTTTGTGATCAGTTTTTCAGGAATAAAGAAGACTCTCTTTACGAGCTGGTTAAGAGAAAAATTAACACTCAGAACATCTGCGCACTGATCCGAAGATAGATGCTTTATCTTCTGGATCACTGGTTGTAAATTATGATTAGTGTCTAGTATGTGTTCAAAACGCGAAAGTTTTAAATGTTATTAAGTCTAGTTGGGGCATTTTTTATGAAAAGGAACCTTATTGTCGATGGCGCTTACGCCGTACAGCGTTACGCGGCATTGTATTTATAATTTTATATCGGAGCATCGTTAATAATGGCGTAAGCGCCATCGACAATAAGGTCCCTTTTTATAGAAAATACCACAGTTAAGAATGTACAAGAACAAGAATGCATCATTAACTTTGGTATTCGAGTTAAAGCCCTGTATTAGGCGAAAGCATCATTTATAGCGAATATTTCACGCAGTATAATTAACAACGTGCCATTATCTAGTCAGGAACATTTCCTCATCGGCACAATATTCACTTTTTATCCCCTTCTATCTACCTTATTAAGAGAGGGATGCAGTATAGGTGAGAAAACACAATATAATGCGTTTGCTCTCGCTGTACTCTCGTAGTATTTAGTGATGTATTTCTGGGTATATCCCCGATTAATAAGAAATATATACTAGGAAATTGTGTACCTCACAACTACTACTACTATTACTCCTACTAACGTTCATGCGTTCTTGATTTTCATGTATCATAAAGGTAAGATAATAAATTTGGACGAAAGACCAGCGTCTGCCTGCCGGCAAGAAGGAACCATTTCAAAATTTCAATCATCTTATCTTATTTAAGTAAAATTGATTGACGATTTTTAATTTGCAATTTTTATTCGCGTGATTTGTTCATTTTACTGTCTTTTCTGTCTCAAATAAATAACATGCTATTTATATAACTATACCCTAAAAGTATGTTTTTAGGAAGTCTAGTTATATCCATATATTATTAGCACAAAAACTTAAAAAAAGATTCAATAAAAATAAATAAATATTAGCGAATGTGGTTTCCATATTTCAAATAAAGAGTAATTATAATTATAATACATTTTTTTTTACTAGCCTAATTTAGTGTCCCACTGCTGGGCAAAGGCCTCCCCTCGTTTCCTCCACTCGACCCTGTCGTTTATAATACATATTTATTTATTTTCCTCAAATTCGCAGCAAGCTATGGCCTACTGTCGTATAGATGGCGTTGACGGTTTCGTTTCTTATTTTACAATTTTAACGCATATCAGTGAAAGAACATGGGTCAAAATCATAAAAATAATTAATGCAAATTAATAAAATATTTATCCATATTTAAAAACATTTTATCTTATTTTTATTAATCTTCATTTTTAGTTTTAAAGTGTGTCGACAGATGGCAGTGAATTTACTGGGGTTACAAAATTTACTATGACAGTACCGCTCTAGTTAAAGCTCTAGTTAAGTTACTCTATGGTAAACGAGTACCTCTATAATTGACACAAACACTTTCAAACCTTTTTTTTTTTTTTTATAGAGGGGAAAATGCTTTTCGCATACCACCCAGGCGCGGGGACGGGCCTGGGATGGTTATGTGGGACTCCCGTATAGGCTCATGGGACCCACGGTTTACCCACTAAAAACCCCTCTGACCGCCTCAGGGCTATAAGGCGAGGCCACAGGAACACTGGAGCACTCTTCCGCAGCCTCGCCAGAAAAACACTTTCAAACCTGGATAATTGGTACGACCTGCATAAATGAAAAACCTGGTTAATTGACACAAATTGGCCGGTCCCTTGAGATTGCAATTATCCAGATTTCACTGTATTATAAATCATATAAGCTCACATGCAAAAATCATATTGTACTTTACTTTAAAGTTCCCTAGAAAAAATCCCGGCAACGGGATTATTTGCTCGGCCATCACTACTCGTATCGCAATATTTGAGAGTAATCCGCAAACAGGTAATAGTATCCAAGACGAGATAAAGAAAATATCAAGACTATTATAGCCCGTCGCATGGACGTCGCTCGCCAGTTGGACTAGGGAGGATACGGCTTTATAGGTGTTTATTTATAACCACCTAAGGTTTTAGTACAGTTTGATTATAATCCATACTTCCCATACTAATAAATATTATAAAAATGCGAAAGTGTGTCTGTCTCTCTGTCTGTCTGTTACCTTTTCACGCTTAAACCGCTGAACCGATTTAGTTGAAATTTGTTATAGAGAGGACATAGAGTTTTTATCCCAGAAATCATCCTTTAAGGGGGTGAAAAGGTAGGGTGGAAGTTTGTATGGGCAATCGTGTTCGATTCACGAGTTTTCGGTTTACGAGATGTTTTTACACCTCGTAAGTCCCCGTGTACTTGTACAAGTACAAATTAAATTCGAGTTTTGAACTCATATAGAAATAATAGAAAGTTCCCAATTCAAACGCGCGAAAATTGACATGGGACTTACGAGGATAAGCAGATTGAATAAAAAATAAGCTACCCAAATTACTAACGCCACGCAGACGATGTTGCGGAAAAAAGCTAGTAATTACTAATAATTATGTTCTACTAGCTTCTGCCTGCGACTTGATGCCTGAATGATGATGATTGATAAAAACTATCCCTTTGTTCTTCCCCGGCCTCGAACTAATCTCCATACAATAGTTCATCTTGATCGGTTCAGCAGTTTAAGCGCGAAGTGGTATCAGATAGACAGACAGATACAAAAGGTTACTTTCGCATTTATTATTATTAGTATGGATTTAGTAGCCTCCCCTATTTTCTTCCATTTATGTGTAGGTTATTTTGCCATTAATTCACTGTATGCTGGCTCTAAGCAGAACAATAGCGTAGTAACATTACAAAAAGTAATCACGGTCCATATCCCGATCAATATAAGTCCATTAGTCCAATAGCGTAGTAAGCAGAAAAAATATATATTGCGCGCAATATGAATTTTCTGTTTCCAATTTGTGTCAATAGGGGATATTACTGCAATGTTCTGCCACCAGAGTGCAGCACTAGCCTTTTTAGTAAACCATATAGAGTATACCATACTGTACCTTTAATAGGTTTTTGACAAGTTTTCAGATAATAAAATATGACATTGATGCATCAAGGCGGTTTGTTTACAGAGGACCTACCGGGAAACGCTAATCCGAAATTTCGCTATCTGCCTTTTTGTCGCTCGAATACGCAAGATTGACAAAGATGTTAGATAACGAAACTTCGATTTTCTTGTTTCGCGATAGACCCCCAGATTGTGGTAGTGCGCAGAGTTTCGCGTAATATTCCCTATAGCACATTTTTCACGATTTGTTGACAAATGGAAAATTTGGGCTCACGCCATTAAGTCACGCCGAGCGCGATCTTGCGTTTAGTAAAATTACCCTGGATTTCACACTAAAAAAAAAAAAAACTTAAAAACTTTCACACTATAATAAATAAATGAAGGCAGGTCCACACCGCGCTATCCGCATCCCGCTGTATCTTTTGTACTTCGCATCCGCGGCTGTCACACGCCGTGCTGCGAATTAACGCCATGGTTGTTATTGAGCTTACCGAGGCATTGAGTCCAGTACTCAGCTTAACTATATAGGATATATTTTTTGTCAAAAAAATCCTTTTTGATACATGCTTTTGTCGCTGGCCGTACTTTTCTTTGTTTTCTCATTAAGACAATTTTAACAAACACAAACACAGTTCCTATGGCCACCTCCTGTGTCCATCATCACGGCTCCTCTACACGATGGCCCAGCGTAGGCCAGTCTAAGGGACGCAGCTATGCGGTGGAATGAGATAGCAATATCACTTGCTCCCTGTAGCGCATAAATGCGTCCCTTGGCCTACCCTGGAAGGCCCAGTAGTAGAGGAGCCATCAAATCAGTTCGATAGTAGGTAGGTAGGTTTTCTGTATATTTCCTTCTATTGAGCTGTGCAATAAGTATTGGTACTATTCTGTCATTTTTAGGGTTCCTTACCCAAAGGGTAAAAACGGGACCCTATTACTAAGACTCCGCTGTCCGTCTGTCTGTCTGTCTGTCACCAGGCTGTATCTCATGAACCGTAATAGCTAGACAGTTGAAGTTTTCACAGATGATGTATTTCTGTTGCCGCTATAACAACAAATACTAAAAAGTACGGAACCCTCGGTGCGCGAGTCCGACTCGCACTTGACCGGTTTTTCTCTAGTTTAGCTAAACGTTCGTCTCGTCTACTTTGGAATATGGGCAGGGTAAAGTGGCGGCCTTTGCCCACGCCGCTTATTACGGCGTCTTATGTTAGTGGGAATTTTTGCGTTCCTCTGGTATTCCAATTTTGAGTTTGAAATGAACTAGCCGCTTGAAGTACAGTTAAATTGTACTATGGTAAAAGGAATGAAATAGTAGATTGTGTCACAAGGGAGCAAAATTACATATTTACGGCGAGGGCGTACAATTGAATCCTAAACGAAGCGAAGGATTCTATAATAGAATCCCGAGAGTAGCGAGGGATTCTAAAGTAGAATCCTGAGCGTAGTGAGGGATTCAAGTGTGTTACGCCCAAGTTGGAAATAATTTTGCTACCATGTGACACATATTACTTTTCACATCACCTATGAGGTAATTATAATGTTTAAAACTACTATTTAAACTAAAAAAATAACGTGAAAAAAATGTAAAAATAGTGTTTTAGAACAGAAAAGTGTTACTTTGATCCCTCCTAGCAGCGAAGAAAAGTGCCACTTTGATCCCTCCTAGCAGGGAAGAAAAAGCCCTTTTTCGAATTGGTGACGTGAAAAAGTAATTTCTTTATTGGAAAAAATTAAATATAAATATAGTAACAAAACTTATAAACTAAACGTAACTAAAATTACCTATCCTAAACCTGAACTAAAATAAAAATTTAGGAAAAAGGAATTTACGTAATTAAATGTTATGTGCTAAGAAAGTGATGGATACTTTTATCAAGATAGTTTTGGATTGTTTATCTATCTTGCATATTGTATTGAACCTATAGTGGTATAGTCAGCATCAAAATTATTGAATTAGAATACACGTCAAAAGTATAACAAAAAGATATGTAGGTATATATGTATGTAGGACTTTTGGGCTGTACCTAATAGATACATTTGAATCTTTTTTGGAAAAATATTTCAGGGTGGCAGATACTATTTGCGCGTTGTTTCATCCGTTATTATTACCGCCGACTATACCTAACGCCAGCAGTAAAAAACCAGCCAAGTGCGAGTCGGACTCGCGCACGAAGGGTTCCGTACCATTACGCAAAAAACGGCAACAAAATCACGTTTGGTGTATGGGAGCGCCACTTAAATATTTATTTTATTCCGTTTTTAATACTTATTTGTTGTTATACCGGCAACAGAAAATACATCATCTGTGAAAATTTCAACTGTCTAGCTATCACGGTTCGTGAGATATAGCCTGGTGACAGACAGACAGACAGCGGAGTCTTAGTAATAGGGTCCCGTCCCGAACACTATAAACTAGCCAATTATAGAACTTGAATATGCAGAAGACTCAGTAAATAAAATAAAGGCCCTTAAAGACCCTATTCTTCAAGCCCCTCATTAATTGTTGGTCAATTAAAACGCGCCTGTCTTCCTTAATTCACGTTCCGTAAATGAGACGCATAAATTAAACAATCGCTGAATGAAGCGATTGAACGTTTAATGTCGGTGACAATTCTCCTTTGTGACGGAAATGGGTGTGTGTTAGAGATACATTCATAATAGAGACTGGTTTTCTAAAATAAAATCTGTTAGGTACTCTACTTTTGACTTATGGTAAGACGGTAGACCGTTAGGAACTGCAACGGTGAGCAGGAAGACTTCTTCCTCTTAGTCTTTTGACCGCGACACTGCCAAGTGCCGCTGGTATTTAATTTTGGCACCAATTTCAAAGATCTGGCCACCGGCTTTTTTTTATCTAGGGATATACTTACTGTAAACCTAGCCAAGATGCCAATCGTATTACAGATGCTATAAAAAGTCATGTGACTATTTCTATACATTAGCAGGGATGCGATAATCCTAGCTTCGGGCAAACTTGTCTCTGTTCGGCTCAGCATTGCTCAAAGCAATTATTAGGTTTGGCACAACTTGACGTCCCTTTGCGTGCACGACCACATATAAGTAAATTACCTGAATTTTGACAACCCTAAATAGCCGAATGGGATAGTGCCTTATAATTATTAGAAGGGACATCATGATTCGACTCTAAACCGCTGACAAACTTCGGTTTTGTAGGAAGATTCCTGTCTGTACTGTAGTACTTTTATTTATTCTGTGATATTAGCTTAGTTTCGATGGGCGTTTTCTATCAATGATTTTCATCTTATCTAGACCCCCAGATGTGTTATCAGGTATGGCTGGTTGATGTGTCTGTAGGTAGATCTACAGAATACACGCCGAACCCCCACCTCTCTCTCAACCTTCCATCGGCTTCATCCGATGGTCTCAAGGACTTTCTTGGTAGGTACTATCTTTATTATTTATTCGTCTATGTGCTTAGCGTTTGTCGATGGCCTTAGAAATACAGGTCCAAGGAAACGTTGGACCAGAATAATGGTTATGGGTGTAAGTGATGTAAAGTTGTGGGTAATTTAAGTGTGTCTGGTTTCCGGTATGCTTGAGACCTTAATGCAATTTAATGATTGTTATTGTTATGAGGATTTTGAGATAAAACTGGCAGACATTGTTTCTAATCGTACTTAAGTCGTGTATAAAGCTGTTTTATTTATTTTCTCTAAAGGTAACATTCTAATGGCGAATGCAAAAGCCTTTTGCTGTTTTAATTATAAGACTTGTCATTCCAATACGATCATGTGTAAACATAAAATGTATAATGAAATAACAATTGATCATTACTGTTTTTCAATGAATTCTTAACGTTTGATAATGTCAATATTTCAAATAATAACATGAATATATACCAAGTGTTTGCCTTAAAATGCACTTAGAGTAAAAAGGATGACTCACGTTAGACCGGGCCGCGTCCGGGCCGGAGCTTCACTTAATCACCTGTCATGTCATAGAAAAGTAAGCGCCGGAAGCTCCGGCCCGGACACCGCCCGGTCTAAGTGAGTCATCCTTAAAAATAACCCAACAGTATGTGAGTGATTTAATTTTCAGATAATAAAAACATTACAGAAAAAAATGTTTAATTCGATTGATAAATTGTCATAAAATTAAGTTTATTTACTTAAATCTTAAGTATACAAGATCATAATTATAAACTTAACGAGTGAGTACTTAATAAGCGAACAAGGATTCTAGAAAAAAAACAACGACCAGCATACTAATTAAAAATTTCATAAAAATAACGACTAAAATGAAAATTAACAAGCCATTAGTATACCCGTATTCCGATATTAAATACGCAATTAAGTAAGTATATGAACTTAAAAAAAATACAAAACTGAACTTAATTCGTAATTGAGTATATAATGAAGATAACGACAAAATTGACGCAGTATGAAGAATGTATAATTCACACGTACACCGGTAGTAGGGAGATGAGTGTAATCGGCGGTTGATAATGGCGGGAGATGCTGTGATCCATTTATCGCAGTATCCAATAATGTAGCATCGGCAAAACAGTTTTAGACAAAGATGATAAGAATTATTGATTTTGTACCAAGATGTATGCTGACAAAATTACAATTTTATGATTGAAAGACAAATGGAAATGTTAACCGCGTCTAGCAGCTTGTATACTTTCGTAATAAAATAAAGCTACAACTTTGAAATCTACATATTATATGCAGATGTAATATTGTGGAGGTCCTTTCTCTTAATTTCATCAAATAAATATTAAAATTGTAAAGAAAAACCACAACTCGAATGAATATACATAAAAAATCATGAATTCGTGTTTAATTTAATACTCGTTGACACTGCTGACAACTTCAATTCATGAAATAAAACTATGAAAACGGATTATATCGCGTATATTGAATTTATAATACATCCCGACGTTTCGAACCCTTTACAGCGTTCGTGGTCAACTGGTGACTGAGGAAAAATTACAAAATGCAATAATACCCACATACTAAAAATAATGAACAATCATAGACTATAAACTTTAAGGCTGGTTGTACATGCAAAATCGGTTCATAAGGCTAGTTATACACTACAATTATTTTTAAGTAAAGATATATATATATATATATATATATACGCGATAAAAACCGTAATAACCCATCCGTCATAATCCGTTTTCATAGTTTTATTTCATGAGTGACTATCGCGGTAACCGAAGACAATATTATTAACTTCAATTCACTTTTTTCACGTGTCAGTGATAACATGAAAATATTATCTATAAATAATTATTATAGTGAGTAAAATGTGTATCAAGTTGAGAATCATAAAGAGAGTACAGGACATTGCGTTTGTTAAATGTATGTCAAATTAAAGTATCATTCAGGTTTAGTTTAGTTGGTATTAAGAACTATGCTATAATACTACTTCCGTATTGCCTATCTTTCTCATTTACCTAAAAGAATAGGTAGGTACGTAGGTACTTAGCTCGTTTAAATCCAAACAACATAATTTTTAAGAAAAAAAAAACCGACTTCAATGGGGGATGCCGCTGAAAGTTCACTTATTGTTGATGGTGCACTCTTAGATTCCAGACAATGAAATAAAAAAGGCAGCATCTTTTGCCTAATAATGTAGAAAAGGAGGTAAAACCACCCACTTTTCTAGTAGCATTTCGTTTCTGTAAGAGTCGCAGTTCTAACCTAACCTAACCTACTTTTCTGATAGCATTTCATTTCTGTAAGGGTCACAGCTCTAACCTAACCTACTTTTCTGATAGCAGTTCTGTTCTGTGAGAATCGCAGATCAAAACCCAACCACCCACCTAACCCACTTTTCTAGTAGCATTTCCGGGTCCGGATCAGAGTCCGGGTCCAAGTTTGGGTCAGAGTTCGGTCCGGGTCCGGGTCCGAGTTGGGGTCCATGTTCAGACCCGGGTCCGGGTCCGAGTCCGGGTCCATGTTTAGGTCTGGGTCCATAAGGAAGAGAACAAATCACCAAACGTGAACTATGTGTCATTGAAGAGTTCCATTCTGATCATTATCAGTCATCAAATGTCACTTTTTTAAATGTAAATGCTGGATTTGTTGACAAAAAAAACAAAAATCACTATAAGTATGCCTTTCACATTTGAGGAGTTCCCTCGGTTCCTCGTGGTTCTCATCATCAGAACTCGAGCTTGACAAAAATATGTCTTAAAAACTTAAGTTGCTTAACAAACAAAAGGAGAGGACAAATCGCCAAACGTAAACTATGCGTCATTAAAGAGTTCCATTCTGATCATCATCAGCAGTTCCACTTCATCAAATGTCACTTTTTAAAATAGTGCTAGATTTGTTTATAAAAATACAAAAATCACTATATGTATGCCTTTCACATTTGAGGAGTTCCCTCGATTCCTCATGGATCCCATCATCAGATCTCGAGCTTGACAAAAATGTTTCTTGAAAACCTAACTTGCTTAACAAACATAACGAAGAGGACAAATCGCCTATTGTGAACTATGCGTCATTGAAGAGTTCCGTTCTGATCATCATCAGCAGTTCCACTTCATCAAATGTCACTTTTTAAAATGGAAGTGCTGAATTTGTTTATAAAAATACAAAAAACACTATATGTATGCCTTTCACATTTGAGGAGATCCCTCGATTCCTCATGGAACCCATCATCAGAACTCGAGCTTGACAAAAATGTTTCTTGAAAACCTAACTTGCTTAACAAACATAACGAAGAGGACAAATCGCCAAACGTGAACTATGCGTCATTGAAGAGTTCCGTTCTGATCATCATCAGCAGTTCCACTTCATCAAATGTCACTTTTTAAAATGGAAGTGCTGGATTTGTTTATAAAAATACAAATATCACTATATGTATGCCTTTCTCATTTGAGGAGTTCCCTCGATTCCTCATGGATCCCATCATCAGAACTCGAGCTTGGCAAAAATGTTTCTTGAAAACCTAACTTGCTTAACAAACATAACGAAGAAGACAAATCGCCAAACGTGAACTATGCGTCATTGAAGAGTTCCGTTCTGATCATCATCAGCAGTTCCACTTCATCAAATGTCACTTTTTTAAATGTAAGTGCTTGATTTGTTGATGAAAATACTAAAATCACTATATGTATGCCTTTAACATTTGAGGAGTTCCCTCAATTCCTCATGGATCCCATCATCAGAACTGCTTTTTGACAAAAACGGGACCAATCTGTATGTATTACTTTCAAAAAAAGAATTTTCAAAATCGGTCCAGAAATGACGGAGTTATGGAGTAACAAACATTAAAAAAAAAAAAAAAAAAAAAACATACAACCGAATTGAGAACCTCCTCCTTTGAAATCTTGAAGTCGGTTAAAAAGACGGACTTAATGGCATTTCCTACCAGTACCGGTCGGTACAGACAACACAATCAAACAGGCAAAGCTACTGGATACACTGTGCAAATTCCGCACGTATTCTTTGCCCGTAGGTTTTATTTATCGAGTTCAAGAGAGTAGAATGTTCAGGGAAACCAGTTTAAAGGTTGGCTCACACTAGAACGCCCGGGTCCGGGCCGAGGCCGATATTTCGTTTTTAGGGTTCCGTGCCTCAAAAAGAAAAAAAGGAACCCTTATAGGATCACTCGTGCGTCTGTCTGTCCGTCTGTCACAGCCTATTTTCTCCGAAACTACTGGACCAATTAAGTTGAAATCTTATACACACATGTAAGTTTGTGACCCAAAGACGGACATGTGACGTAAACAAATGAATTTTGAAAATAGGGCCAGTTTTGGGGGGTAAATGAGAAAATTTAAAAATAAAGTTTTTAAAATTATATCGTGTTACATATCAAATGAAAGAGCTCGTTGTGAGAATCTCAAATATGTTTTTTTTGTAATTTTAAATAAATAGTTTAGAAGTTATTCAAGAAAATAGGCAAAAATTACCATTCCACCCCCTTTATCTCCGAAACTACTGGGTCAACTTTTTTGAATAAAATACACAAAATAGACCTTTACCGATAGATCACAGGAAAACCTATTAGAAATGTGCAGTCAAGCGTGAGTTGGACTTAGTACTTAGTTTTTGATCCTACCCCTATGGGTTTTTTAGACATTTCACATAAAAAATGATTTGTTTAAATCGTGTAATGTACGGAACCCTTAGGAACGCGAGTCCGACTCGCACTTGGCAGGTTTTTGTAAAAAGCATGACACGATCACCGACCACCCATCATAGAAAACGAAACAAAGTTAAAATTATTTGCGACGAATTTGTATTCAGTGTATTTCCAAAACAATTACAATTAGCCTTAAGACTTAAAATACTTGTCGTGGAAGAGTTTCATTCTGGTCTTCACCATCAGTTCCATTTAAACTTTCACGATTTTTACTCATTATTATTTACAACGACGGGACTTAATCGCGTAAAATAAGTATTAAACCCCGTGGTCCCCGGAGAAGTCTTCTCCGAGACCACGGGGACAACGCCGTCCTCGAAACGTCGGAGGTGGGTTTAATACTTATTTTACGCGATTAAGTCCCGTCGTTGTAAATAATAATGAGTTCCATTTCACTTCACCAGCAAATGCTTAAGTATTAAGTTGTTTAATAGTTTACTTTCTTAAATATTAATCTGGACATCCTGTTTGTCTATTTGACCTGGCTATAGTTTTCCACTCATCTACTCGAAGGTTAGCTGGAAGAGATCCCTTATAGGGATAAGTTCGCCTTTGTACTTCCATTACTATAATTTATTTTTGTAAACCTGTGTTGTGTACAATAAAGTGATTACTATTACTACTACCAAAGATAGATATAACTCCGTAATAGATGGATACAGTCTAAGGAAAAAACGTGCCTCGAAGATTAAGAAAATTTGATTCTCGTTCAGAGGGCGCTACTAGTTTTGGCCTACAGTCGTATAGATGGCGTTGACGGTTTCGTTTGTTATTCAACAATTTTAACGCATATCAGTGAAAGAACATGGGTCAAAATCATAAAAATAATTAATGCAAATAAAAAAAATCATTTATCTATATTTAAATACATTTTATCGTATTTTTATAAATCTTCATTTTTAGTTTTAAAGTGTGTCGACAGATGGCAGTGAATTTACTGGGGTTACAAAATTTACTATGACAGTACTGCTCTAGTATCAGTTACTCTATGCTACTACTAGTACTACTACTACTAACTTTGAACAAACTCAACGAAGAAGACAAATCGACAAACGTGAAATAGGTGTCGTTGAAGTGAGCCTAGTTCAGGGAGCCTAGACAATATGACAACGAAAAGAAAACAATGTACTAGGGTGACAGATGCTAAATGTCACGTAACTATTTCCATACATTATTTAATGATAAAGATAGTTTATTATTCAAGTAGGTATTGTAATATTACAATGAGCTTATGAACGTCAAATAAAGCTACGCCGGCTCTAACCCTACACCTTTGCCTCGAAATTTAAATCCCCCCTTGTTGTTGGAGGAGGGTATCCCAATATGGGACCGGCAACAAACTCGGCGAGACACATCTTTTCAAAACATTACATCTTATAATTAACACGCATTACGAATAAAAAAGAAAAAATACAATTTAAATCACTATAGAATTCATGCAATTACAGGTAGGTACTCTTCTTTATAGAAATTTGATTTAAAAATATATATGAACATCAAATCAACAATTTATGTTTCTATTGGCGTTTTCTATCAACGATTGACATCTTGGCTAGGCTCCCTGGTCTTCATCAGCAGTTCCATTATATATATTATTAACTGTAGGCAATAAAGATGATCTGAGAGTGTACTCATACTGGCTTGGCTAACCATTCGACTCATTAAGTGAAGGAAACAACACCCTCAACAGAACCACTTTGTGAAATTGCAAATGACATGCTGACGCTACCGGCAATCTTCAGCAAGTAATCAACTCGTAAATTTCTGACCGCATACATTGAAAGTAAATGAAACGTCTTAATTATAATATAAAATAATATGCATTAATCTCGCCTGCTAATCAATTCTGGGATGGCTCGGTAAGATTTTAATTGATTTTGATTTATTTCATCGTACAGGAAGCGCGATAACTAAATTGAACTATTTAAATTTATAAGCACATCACTAATTGGTTTTGTAATTGAAAGTATAAGTATATTTTGAAATAAGAAGTGTATATATTATACATAAGCTAAAATTTGTTAATTTTATACACCTCTTTTAATTGAAGAGCAAGAGATTACAAGCTTAATCGTCTCAAGAAAAGAGCGTACTCCCATCTTAAAGGCCGGCAACGCACTAACAACCCCTCTGGTGTTGTGGGTGTCAGGTATCAGGTGATCCATCAGCTTGTTTGCCTCCTATGTCATAATAAAGGTTGTTATGAAGTTACATTGTAGAAAAATCAATAAATATTTTCAATAATTTTAAATAAAATAAAACTATGGAAACGGATTATATTGCGTATATTGAATTTATAATACATCCCGACGTTTCGAACCCTTTACAGCGTTCGTGGTCAACGGGTGACTGAGGAAAAATTACAAAGTGCAAAAATACCCACATACTAAAAATTTAAAAAATAATTGTAATTTTTCCTCAGTCACCCGTTGACCACGAACGCTGTAAAGGGTTCGAAACGTCGGGATGTATTATAAATTCAATTATCCGTTTTCATAGTTTTATTTCATGAGTAACTATCGCGGTAACCGAAGACAATATAATTTTAAATAATTTTGAATACCATCAATATCATCAGTTTCGGTTCCCATTAGACAAAACTGGAATTTTACTTGAGATTTCACGGACACAATTGCATCAACAAATCTTATTAGAATACTACTTAACTGTTAATTGGTATAATCATTCCATAGTGACGCAAGCCAAACTATTATTACAAATTCAAACATGAAACCTGGTTGGAACATTTTTAACTATCAAATTATCTCCATGATAGCACACCGTTAAGCATCATGAGCATTATTTACTTATTCTAATGTATCCAATTAAAAATATTCCCAGAACAACGTGTGCGTTTTTATGCGTGTACGCATCCAGATCATTATACTTTTAATTAGGCCTCACGCTGCGTCGCTGATTGAAAAATCTCGTATGTGGCAGGCCTTATGTTGCTCCAAGATTTGTTACACACGTTACGCTTTTTGTTTTAAATATTGATGTTATAATGATGGATAAGACTAGACAGTGGCAGTTACGTTATATATCATTGTCTTAAGAGCCAATGCCTGACCATCCAAGATTCTCATTAAAGAGCAACACACATAAAACTTAATGAAAACTGACACTACGAACAAAAAAGCTATTATTGAACTACGAATAAAAACAATCGCGCTAATCACGCACACAACCGCAGTTGTTTCACGCATACATAAATAAATAAATGAAGACAGGCAGGCAGGTGGAGTCACTGATTCTTCGCAGATAATTTGCCTAACTGGTTCTTACTCTGACACATTACATTACCACGGAACGGTTTTGCAGCGTTGGATTAGCACTGCGCCAAGACCATTGCTGCTCGTATCAGTGTTGACTATAAACAGTTTCTTAAGAAAGCTGCGATGAATTTAGACTTTTTAGGATTTTGCTTAAGCTATTTGTGTAGCATAATGAAAATGATGTTCGCTGGTCAGTAGCCCCTCGTCCGGTGATAAGAGAGTCTCGCGACATTTAATTATTATGATTATGTATATTACAGGGAACATTGTGGCTCTTTGTTCACTGGAACATATTATGTAGGAGGTTTATAGTACAGGCTTTTGTAAAACACGAATGATAAGATTTACATAATGCTGTAGTTTAACAAGACCTTGCTATGTATTCTTGGGAAGGCGAGATGTCAATGTAACCATGTCGCACAATAAACGACCAATATAAAGCTTATGAAAGCTTAACATCAACATGAGATATGAAGTTTTTAGAATAAATATTATAACTATTGTAATTTTTATTGTATATCCTGTCAACACACACGCAAACAGGAAACAGGAGCCAGCATATAAACCTGTGATTCCAGCCAGGTACCAATAATGAATAATTTTTGAGGTTCATTTTCTAAATCCCATACCAAATCTATTTTATAAGACTGGCTCAGCTCAGTGCAAATAGGGTACTTAACATAAACCAGAAACTTTTCAAATTCTTTGTTGATGGACTGCTTTATCCATTTTTCTTCAAGCGATTACTGTACGTTAGTTCTGAAAAACCTGCAGAAGCCTGAAATCGAAATTATGACATTCGTTTTAAAACAGAATAATAGTTTCCAGTTCGTAGCCTCCCCCAATAAGATAAACTTTGAGCTGATCAAGATCCCATTTACCTTTCTGCGTCACTAAGTATTTGATTCGAGAAAGAGCCCTTGAGGCCTACTTACAGCACATTTTTTTAATTTTTAATTTTAATCGCAAGGAGCCGTGGGATGAAGGAAACGTATGGCCAGTTGTTGTGGAGATTCTTAGGGATATCCTATGTCCAGCACTGGATGTCTTTTGGCTGTTGTATGATGACTTTTGGTTTGAAAGTCGCACACCTAAAACACCCTGCAAAAGCTGCACCTTATCGCTATTGTTAATTTTAAAACAGCACAGCCTTAACTAACAATGAGGCAAATTTCATTAACTACAGAACAGCGTTCCCACGTGTTTTAATAAATAAAGCATTATCTGTAATAATAACTTGGTTCGATTGAACCGAACAATGCGCGCGACGTGTGGGCGATCTGCTGCGATGTAGCTAGAGCTGATAATACGAGTACTTACTCCTATCCCTTTGTCGGTTCACGTAGTTGACTTAACTCCAAAATAGGTGTCACCATCTTCATCATCATGATCATAATTTACATCTCTACAGTGGAGTAATCACCACTCTTCGTTGTAGGACGTGACAACTTTTTACTTTTTCATAGATGGATTTGGCTGTCCTAATGTTAGCCCAATACGAATTGCGAACTTCGTACACACCTTTGATTTCTTCGCAGATGACATGTGGGATCAGATTTCTCTAGGGTGTTTTTGTTCGCCGGTTATTACCGAAGAAAACAAGACAGTTTAAAAGTTTTATTCAAAAATTCTGCTTCTTGTTCCTTTTGGATTTTCGTATCTTGCGTTTACATCAATGTTCTTTACTTAACCTAACTATCAATCAATCAGTCAACCTAACTATTCTGGTAAAAAATCTTATTTCAGATTTTTGAACTGATAAAGATAAAGATTTGAAGTTTATTATTCAAGTAGTATACAATGCGCTTATGAACGTCAAATAAAGCTACGCCGGCTCTTACTCTACACCTCTGTCTCAAAAAGATTTAAAATCCCCCTCAATTGGAGGAGGGTATCCCAATATGGGAAAAATATATTTAGCTCGATGATTTCACGCAAAATAGGCACAATGGTTGTCGTTTTGCGGAAAATGCTAGCATATTAACTAACTAGCTCGATGACGAGCACACATGTGTCGCCCGCTTCAATATCTCTTTAAAAGTAACGTAACCACAGTCGTATTATCCTCTCTTACCGAATAACCATCACAAGAAGCCTGTAACATTGGCTGATTTAATTGTGGCCAGCGTTAATTGGCCATTGTCCGACCATATTGGCCGTCCGCTGTAGCCCTATTGTCTCCTTTATCGACTGAAGCTATACTTGTAGGGATTGAGTTATCAAACTTGTTTAGTAGAATGGGTACTTTAAAATGTTTGTTTTACTTTGTGTCCAGTTGGAATGACATAATCAAGCCTCATCGGACTTGCTTTTCATTTGATACTTAATTTTTCAACAACTACTTTTCATAATATGCACCCACTGAAAAAACGGCGATCCAATGCCATTCATGTACCCCCTCCCCCAACTTTGTCACCTAAATGAAAATAATCTCTCAGCCGCGTATGCTCTAGGCAGAGGATAAGTTTACTGAGCCTGACGCATCTGGTAGCATAACGCGAAACAAGAAAATTAAAATTTCGTTATCTGCCTCTCTAACCCTTGATGCAAGTTATAGAGAGGCAGATAACGAAATTTCAATTTTTGTGTTTCGCGGTAGGCCCTCTGATCTTCATTATTATTCGCTTGTCCTTTTGTCGTTTCCCCTAACAGGTCAGTGTAGCAGTTTTTTCTCTTCCATACCCGTTTGTCACTTTTTATCAGATCTAGTCGCAAATTTTTATTCCCTTTCCGTTACAGTCCATCCACCTTCTCCTAGGTCTACTAGATGTTCTACCGCTCTCCACATTCACATCTAATATCTTTCTAGTTAGTCATCCATCATGCACGACTTGCACGAGCACTGATATTAATAATTTATGTTTGAATTGATATTGTACGAGTTTATATTCTGCTTCGCTGAAAACACCTAAGATTAAGGTTGACTAGTACGAGTATTATAAATTTATAATCCAAGGTAAATGCTGTGGAAATTTAATCTCAACAATACCGGTACAAAATCAGGACAATATCATTGTTACATGCACCGGCAATGTACTGATGTCGGCTAACTAGGTCGTGGAGATTATCTGACAAGTTAATAGCGGGAAAGTTCACCTTTACTGCCTTCTAATTATTTTAGGCCTATAATAATACTAGTTTTTGCCCACGACTTCGTCTGCGTGGAGTTAGTAATTTGGATAGCTTATTTTTTTTTATCCAATCTGCATTTTATCGATTCCCCGTACAAACTTCCACCCCCCTTTTCACCCCCTTAAATTATGATTTCTGGATAAAAACGACCTTATGTCCTTCCCCGGGACTCAAACCATCTCTATACCAAATTTGAACTAAATCGGTTAAGCGGTTTAAGCGTGAAGAGGTAACAGACAGACAGACACACTTTCGCATTTATAATATTAGTCTTATGGATACCATGCGCTTGCGAATTTATCCGCATAGAAGTCGTTTAACACTTAAAAAATTTTTTAACCCCTCTTTGGGGATAAATTAGAAAAACCGGCCAAGTGCGAGTCGGACTCGCGCACGAAGGGTTCCGTACCATTACGCAAAAAACGGCAAAAAAATCACGTTTGTTGTATGGGAGCCCCCCTTAAATATTCATTTTATTCTGTTTTTAGTATTTGTTGTTATAGCGGCAACATAAATACACCATGTGTGAAAATTTCAACTGTCTAGCTATCACAGTTCATGAGATACAGCCTGGTGACAGACGGACAGACGGACAGACAGACGGAAAGACAGACGGACAGCGGAGTCTTAGTAATAGGGTCCCGTTTGTACCCTTTGGGTACGGAACCCTAAAAAGTATTTTCCTAGTGAAGTTCGGCAACGTTTGAAAAATATACTATACCTAATATTGTAACTGCACTTCAATACCAGCTTCAGCTAAATATCAAGCTATGTGTGGTTTATCAATATCGAATGAGCTTTTTTATCGAACGAGCGAGCGAAGCGAAGTTTTTGCATTTAACTTGGAATACACCTGTCAGCAAGTGTCACATCCGTGCATTTCATCGATTTTAATTTTCTCATAGTTTGTTCCGCGATAATTTTACTTGTTCTTCAGTTTAGAGTTAGATCAAAATAAGTCTGCAACGCTTTTGATAGCACACGCAGTGCATGCGTTATTTTAAACGTCAAACATCTATGAAATTATGACTATCACGCACTGGGTGAGCTATCAAAATCGTTGCAAACTTATCTTGGTCTAACTCTATGAAATTTGGTAATGATATTATTCGAATTTAAACTATTGTGAGACATACTAACATTAAATAATTTCACGGTTTAGACTCACTTGTTTTAGTCACTCGCGCGACATGTTACAAAGACGTGCTATGCTGTTTTGTGCTAGGCTCTCCGAAACATGTCGCGCGAGTGACTAAAACAAGTGAGTCTAAACCGTGAAATTATTTAATGATATTATTATGCAAAATGTTATTTTGCCGACTAACTACCTATTTTCTCGCAGCAAATACAAAAATAAATAAAACAATATTGTTTTACATCACGGAGCCAACGTAGTTTATGTTCAATGAACATTAACCCTATTCTTTCTTTTTAGCCAGTATTCTGTCAGTCAATATATTTTTAATTCATTGTGTAAGAGCTTACTGTTTTGAAGATAACAAGTGCTAAGCCGCGTCAAGACACGTGCCACTATTGACAGGCTTCGGGTCGTATGAAATGTGTCAAAATATCGTTTAAGCATCCGTTTATAATCCGATCAAAGATAGATATAACTCCGTAATAGATGGATACAGTCTAAGGAAAAAACGTGCCTCGAAAATCAAGAAAATTTGATTCTCGTTCAGAGGGCGCTACTAGTTTTGGCCTACAGTCGTATAGATGGCGTTGACGGTTTCGTTTGTTATTTAATAATTTTAACGCATATCAGTGAAAGAACATGGGTCAAAATCATCAAAATAATTAATGCAAATAAAAATAAAAACATTTATCTATATTTAAATACATTTTATCGTATTTTTACAAATCTTCAATTTTAGTTTTAAAGTGTGTCGACAGATGGCAGTGAATTTACTGGGGTTACAAAATTTACTATGACAGTACCGCTCTAGTATAAGTTACTCTATGGTCCGATTGAATGAAACATTGCTTGACTTCAAAGAATTAACCGTTGTCTTAATATCATTTAAGTTAAGGGACATTCCAGAAAAGTGTCGGGTATGTGAAGCAATATTTTTACACTGTTAAAACTATGAAGCCGATATTTGGCAAGATGACGTTTTATAACTTTGCTTTAAATTCAACGGTATATAATACAGATTTCTGCAGATTATTAAGGTAGGTGCCACACGCGTCAAGTCTCTGAGAAAGTAGACCTTTTTGTGGTAAACTCTAAAAATGTATTTACACTTATACAGGTTGGTAAAAAAATAAGCATTCCCGTTGCCAGGGAGGTTTTGGGATTATACTGAGCAACTTTTACTATGTGACCAACCACGAAATCGCGAAAAAATAATTTACCCACCCAAAGAAAATGGACCAGCCAAAATGTATTGTATGAAACAGACAAATCTTTTTTTGAAAATAAGTGGATTCCCGTTACCAGGGAGGTTTTGGGATAATACCATAGAGTAACTTATACTAGAGCGGTACTGTCATAGTAAATTTTGTAACCACAGTAAATTCACTGCCATCTATCGACACACTTTAAAACTAAAAATGAAGATTTATAAAAATACGATTCAATGTATTTAAATATGGATAAATGTTTTTTTTTAATTTGCATTAATTATTTTTATGATTTTGATCCATGTTCTTTCACTGATATGCGTAAAAATTGTTAAATAACAAACGAAACCGTCAACGCCATCTATACGACAGTAGGCCAAAGCTAGTAGCGCCCTCTGATCGAGAGTCAAATTTTCTTGATTTTCGAGACACGTTTTTTCCTTAGACTGTATCTATCTATTACGGAGTTATATCTATCTTTGATAATACTGAGCAACTTTTATTATGGGACCAACCACGAAATCGCGAAAAAATAATTTAGCCTCCCATAAAAAAATGGACCAGCCAAAATGTATGAAACAGCCAAATTTTTTTTCGCGATTTTGGGGTTGTCTCCTTAGTAAAAGTTGCTCAGTATAATCCCAAAACCTCCCTGGAAACGGGAATGCACTTATTTTTTAGCCACCGTGTATATACATATATAGGTACAAAAAAGAAAGAGATATTTTGCTTTGCCCCACCATTCTTCAGAATGATATATATAGGTATAGTGCCATTCACGATGACGAACCAAAGCACGCGTCTTCGTGAATTAACAAATCACGATCAAACCATTTTGAACACATCGCCCACTCAGCTACGACTGCCGACTGTAAAATGCTTACTCCTAAACATACACAAATTACAGTTCGACACCTTTAGTTCAACCTGTTAAAAAAGAAAATGAGAGACAATTAACCCCTTGGGCAGGGTTGGCACAAATTCAAAGCTGACGGCCGCCTCCTAATGAGTTGTTAGAGCCGTGGCCGCTGAAAAACCGCACTGCCTGATTCTAGGGATGGGAAAATGTCGATAAAACTATTAAGGTTGTTAGGAAATCAAATTAGACGTATATATTAAGGTTCCCAGTATATTATGGAATATAATGATGGAAGAGAATATCAAAAGATAATTTCAGAACAAGAAGCTGAGGTAGAAAGGTTGTGGTATTCGATCTGGCTCGTACATGGTCCAGTAAATATTACTGACAGCGCATTGTAATATACATTATATTTTGATACCTTGACGTCGATCGATAATCTTGTATTGTAGGTACGGTCACTACAATCATAGCGGATCTAGGAATAATGCGATTAAATAGAGTTTTATATCTTTGCAGCTCTCATTCAAATTATATTGTTTAGACGAAAATATATTTAAACAAAGCGTGACGCGGATTCTTATTAAACAGTTTTGACAATTCACGTAGATACAGGTGTTGTAGAAATATCTACTTAGATTTTGTAATTTTATAAAAAAATTACATTTGTCATTTATTTTTTAATTTTTACAAATTTATAGTTTTCAGACTTTTCACGGTACTTGTAGTGTAAGACGATATTACTCGTACTTGCCAAATTTCATAGTTCTAGGTCAACGGGAAGTACCCTATAAATTTTGTTTCCCTTGAGAATTTCGAAATATATACGTTTTTTTCGGCATTTTTTTACGCTTACTTAGAAGTTTAATTTTCGCCCAATAGGGCGAAGATTGAATATGCTTTTTTTGCACGATAAAACTTACGCTGTAGCTGCGTTGTAAATGGATGAAGAAAATATCTTTTCGGTACGAGCTGTAAACGTCCACTGTTCCCTCTGAAAGACAAAGGTTTTTTTTCTAAGTTCTTCATTCTATCGATACTTTAGTTACCTAATACCTAACCCCATCCCTTCCACGCGTCCATCGCTCGGATGCATAGTGCCACACGGCCGCAGTAATTGGTCTCCGCCGCTGATTTTTATCTTCAATTATTGAGTTTTCACGCCAATTAAAATATTATCTGGCTTCCGGTGGTAGCGTTTGTGCTAGCCGATCTACGGCCATTCGATTTTATGTGCTTTATTTTATAGTGCTATCCCGCTTCTAGTTCGCTTTTTGGGTTATTTAAATAAACAAAAAAAACAATGTTCTTTATTACTATAGGGTTGTATTGTAAATTAATTTTTAACAAGCAAAAACGTCTGCGAACGATGCCATTATGACTTCGAACTCCGGTCGCCGTTTAAGAAGTGTAACGCTCTAACGGTAGATGTCGCTAGGGTCTCCTAGACCCATATAGTGGGAAGATTTAAAAAATAAAAAATAAAATAAAATATCGTTTATTTCAGGCTTTCAGCCCATACTACAAGCACATGACGACACAAAATAATAATAAAAGCAAAATAAAAAGAAGAATGTCAACAATGATTACTAAAATATAACTTAACTAAGTACCCTACGTCATTTAGCCCAGTTATGGGACACTGGTGCATGCAATGACAACCAGTGTCCCATAAATGGACCGTCAAGCCTGTCGGCGACGACTGCCAGAAGGGCGCTGCCGCTGGCGCGCACACGCCGCGCTGCTGAGGTTGCTCTCTTGCGCATGGTGGCGTAAAAACAATCCCCACGCGCCTCCGCGAACATTCCCGAGGCGCTGCAAAACCTCGGCAAACGCAGCAGCACCCTTAACGCATTATTGTATTGAACACGGAGAGCGTTGTATGCCTTCTGTGTGTATTTAACCCACAGGCTGCTCGTGTAAAAAGTGGTACAATATGCACGGAAAAGTGTAATTTTAACGTTTAAAGAACAACGAGCAAACCTGCGGGCTATCATATTGGCTCGGACTGACAACGCTCTCCGCTCCCGTTCAATATCTTCGTCGTCCCTAAGGTCGTCAGTTAGCACATGGCCCAGGTATTTGAACCGATGAACACGCTTTAAGGGGACCCCGCAAAGATGTACAGGAGGTATCTCAAATGGGCATTTCGTCCCCGCTCTGAAAATCATTAGCTCGCTTTTCTTAGCGTTATATTTAAGGCCGTGACTACTGGCAAACTGCTTGCAAAGACTAATGAGTTCGCGGAGACCTCCAACAGATGCACTCAGCAACGCCATGTCGTCTGCGTAGCTAATATTGTTGAAGCAAACCCCGTCAATGTGACAACCGACATGACGGCTGCTGAGCACCTCAATCAGATCGTTAACGTACAGGTTGAACAGTGTGGGCGAGCTCAGCCCCCCCTGTCTCACGCCACACTCCAACCTGTACCCATCCGAAACACCCTCCCCCACCTGACATGATTGATCTGGTTTCCATACCAAAATTGAAATATCCGGATGAGCTCTAGAGGTAGCTTAATCTTGTCGAGCTTTTCCCATAACATATGATAGGAAACCAGATCAAATGCCTTCGACAAGTCGAGAAAGCAGGCGTAAACAGGCGTACTTCTGTCGGTATAGTATTTGACGGCATGCTTCAGACAAACAATGGCGCTTTCTGTTGAGAGTTTGGGTCTAAACCCGAACTGGTTATCATGTAGCTTAGCATGAATATCTAGATGTTTGTTAAGCAGGCCGTCAAACACCTTGGCGATAACAGTAGCCAATGAGATAGGTCGGTAGTTGGATTTATCTCCAATATCACCCGTCTTGTCCTTAATAATCGGCACTACTACCGTTCTCATTAGCTCCTTTGGTAGGTATGAGTGTTTAATACACAGATTAAACAGCATGGCCAAAAGTCTAGGCAGGTGTGAGCCCGCATACTGCAAATGCTCAATGCTGAGCCCATCATGACCTGGAGACTTGCCTCTAGACATTGTTTTTATAATTTTATCAAGGTCCTGAGGAGTGAATTGTACTATCCGGTCTTCATTGACGAGCTCAGCACCGGGCACCCAACAATTCCTAACCTGTCCCGTGAGGGGTGATTTCATGGCAAAGTTAGACTTAAACATGTTGGCTATACACTTATGATCACTTATACCATCAATGCTCACAGGGAGGCCGGGTTTACCATTCAACCTGGCGGTATTCTTCCAGAAACCTCGAAAGTCGCGCTTGGAGTGCAGTTCGGCCAGACGATCCATTTTAATTTGGTCACTATGATTTTGACACCATTTTAATTTCGACTTAAATACGCGCCTTGAGCTGCACATCTCATCGTAAATACGACCAGACGTGGGCTTACCATTCCACAGCCAAATCTTGAACTTGTCCCGAGCCTCCCTATGAGCCAAGCCAACATGCTTGTTCCCCCATCACGTGAACTGGTTTTTTTACACGACCCCCTCGCCCACCCTCACGACCTGCCACTGCAGCCGCCCTCAAAGCCGATACCACCTGTTCAAATAAATCATCAATTATATTCCTGTGATGTACATTATTACACAATTTATTATTACAGCATACATTCGGTATATCAATTAGTTTTAACCTGTTTTCACATTCTACAGTATACATATCAATTTCATAAGGGTTACGCTCTCCCCATACAACATTATTATTTGTTACGTGTAATCTATGCACCTTAGGTCTAATCACACTTAAATTACATTTTAACAGGAGTGGGAAATGATCTGATCCTAATATGTCATGGTTCACGTAAACATTGCTAACAGAGTCTAGGGCCGAGTTAGTTACTACACAATGGTCTAACCATCTAGTCGTCCCATGCGCTTCACTCAAGAATGTAAATGTATCGGACCCCACACCTAGCCTCATTATGTCAACACAGTTCCAATTATGCTCCACACAAAAATTATCTAATTCATAATAAAATGGTTCATAAGGGTGTGCATTGAAATCCCCTAATATAAACACCGCTTCAGCATTACAACTGTCTATTATAGCGCTTACCGAACCGAGGCAATCCGTAAACTCAGGAAGATTACACACTGCATCCGTAGGCATATAAACACTGAACACCAGTATACACCGGTCACTTAAGGCGATTTTAACTGCACAAATACGCGGATTATGACACGGTATAACAGTGACGTCACGCAGCACAGCGCTCCTCCACAGTAGGGCTACGCCACCAAACGGCCGTCCGCGTAGCATGCCCGCCGACGTATCCACTGCAGAAGTGCCCGTACCGCAGAACTGGTCATCTATATTGTTAAGGAACGTCAGATCTTCTCTTGTCAGCCAGGTTTCCTGAAGGGCCACTATGTCTGAGGATTGGCATAATTCGCGCACATCGTCTACAGACCGTTTGACACTCTTACAATTGTAGGTACATAAGTTGAGTGACTTTATTTCCATATTATAATACGTTTGGTAAGGCGCCGTTTCCAGAGTGGTCACTGGTCACTACTTCATGTTTATAATGCGTAAATCGTCGAAACAAAATTCCTTTAGGCCATAGCTTTTCATTTAAAAATAAATCGAGTTTTGACTCTTGCACAAAGAACTTGTACGCATCGTAGTTATCCTGCTTTTTTGAGTTAGTTTTGCGCAAAAGTACGGTTTCATTCGTTTCCCTGAGAATGTGCGACTCGATGTCCTTGGGATCGGTTTCCTTGTGTACAAAAGTTATAAAGACAGGAACTTTCATTTTTGCAGCTTTAAACTTTCCGAAACCCTCGTTATTGACACCTATCTTTCCCAAATAACGATATTTATTTTTATTCTTACGGCTTCGCACTTCTTCCCAGTCATTATCGTTATTTTTCACACTATTCATTTTTTCATTATTATTTGTAGTAGGAGACGATGGAGGATTTGCTGACTATGGATGAGGTCTTGGTGGCTCAGTTGGCAGAGCGCTGGAGTATCGATCCAGAGGCCGCGAGTTCAAGTCTCACCCAAGGCAGTAACTTTTCCACTTTTAAATTTATTACAGGGTTGTATTTTGAAAATGTTAGTTACCTAACAGCCTCCTAGATTAGCCGGTAGTGACCTTCCCTACGAAGCCGGAGGTCCCGTGTTCGAATAAGTAAGGGTATTTATTTGTGTTCATCAAGAATGTTCGTGAGTTATGGATGTTTTCTATGTATTTAAGTATTTATACGCATCTATATTATACAGCGTGGCTAAAAAATAAGTGCATTCCCGTTGCCAGGGAGGTTTTGGGATACTGAGCAACTTTTACTATGGGACCAACCCCGAAATAGCGAAATAAATTTGGCTGTTTTATACATTTTGGCTGGTCCATTTTCTGGGAGGGTAAATTTCTTTTTCGCGATTTCGTGGTTGGTCTTATAGTAAGTTGCTCAGTATAATCCCAAAACTTCCCTGGCAATGGGAGTGCTCTTATTTTTTAGACATCCTGTATATATATCGTGGTCTAGTATCCACAACATAAGCCTATTGAGCTTATTGTGAGACTTATACTGTAGGATTATATCTATTTTATATAAAAGTCGCATTCTAAATCTGTCAGTGTATTGAAGATCACAACACAAGCCCATTGAGCTTACTGTGGGACTTATACTGTAGGATTATATCTATTTATATAAAAGTCGCATTCTAAATCTGTCAGTGTATTGAAGATCACAACACAAGCCCATTGAGCTTACTGTGGGACTTATACTGTAGGATTATATCTATTTATATAAAAGTCGCATTCTAAATCTGTCAGTGTATTGAAGATAGCCACCAATAAATACGATTTAAGGGTTTCGAAAGGGGTTCAAATGTCGCATAGTTTATCGATATCGACATTAAATTGAATGAGAATTTAATTGAGTATTAAGCCAGTTGGTTTAAATGTTATTTATTTCGATTAAAATGTAGACTTTAATATAATGACGCGGCATTTCCATTAATAGTCTAGAATGCTATTTTAATTGATTCTGAGGGATTGATAGGCCATTCTCCGGCTGTCACATTGAGTCAGTCTTTTGTAAGTCTGTATTACTTCTTGTGAACTTAGCTCTTTCATTGTATTGTGTTTATTTATATGTGTATATTATATAAATCGTTGTTTGGTACAGCACTAGTCTTAATGAACTTAGGTACTGTGGGGTCTGTGGGACTAGCTATTTATTTATTGCATAGATTGTCATAGGGAAATGGGGTTGGCCGGTCGAAGTATTTTACAGATGGCGCCAGCATAGGTTCTACCTGTCAATTCTACGAATAGTTTTTTTCTTCTTATTATTTTGGAATTTAAATTTATAGCTTTAAAGCCAAATCCCATAGAACAAAACTAGAGTAGAGACACATGTAAAAACCTATGCTGGCGCCATTTTTAAAAACCTTTATCAGTTGCCAATCTTATAGTTTAACTTAAATCTTACCTATCTAGCTGGCAACACAGTCATTGATAAACTAATAAAATTGAGCGCAGGAAATAATTAAAATATGTAAATACATACTAACATAGGTTAATATGGAAATGCCTGAATAAAATTCATTAAATTCTATAAATAAAATTATCATCTTAACATTAATTTAAGGTGTAATTCACTGGCATTCACCCTAAAGTTGTGTTTGGTTGTTTACTTCAATATATTTTTATTTTTCTTTTCTTCTTCTTCATTTGCCATGTCCTAACGGACGTCGGCGACCACCTTTGCCATATCTCTCCTGCTCTTAGAGTCTTAGCCATTCTTGCCAGTATGGCTTCGTTATCCACCCAGCGCACGCTATGCGTGTTAGGTGCGTTATGCGTTTTGCGTTGTGTGTGGGTGGTTATTTTTAAAAATTCAAATAATTCAGGTATGCCATAGGTACAGTCGAGTTCAAAAACATCTTTACAAACCAACGTTCCAAAAACGTATTTACACCCATACAAAACCAGTATGTGTATTGTCAGTACAATACGTCGTGGAAAACATATTTTTAAATACAGTTGCTCAAAAAGTGCTACTTTTCGTGGCTGTTTATCGTGCGGAAAGTTGGATTTCGCGAACTAGTGCTTTTTACTTTCCAATTTTTTTAAATTTATACTTGTTCCAATTCATGACTACTTATTGATGAGTGTTTATATTAGTTTCCTTTAAACGTCGTAATCAACATAAAAACCTACTGTTAATGTAAGAATAAGAAAAATATGCATATTTCATATTTTATTACTTACCTCTTCATCATTATAAGTATTATAACACGTTTATTTTTTAATGTTGAAAAACCGTTCTTAATAAGTTGTCTGACTGGAACGGAACGCCTGTCAAAGAAGAGGCGTATTTTCTTACTGCAAGAATGTTTTAAGTTTCCAAAGGCAACATTCGATATTGTTTTTATGAATATACTGAAGTGGTTTATGTATATATATATAGAAATCTATTGATTTAAATACATATTTTCCAATGCTTCTTTATTAATATCAAATAACGTGCTTCAGTACAAAATGAATCGGAAAAGTGACATTATTTTTTACATGTCATTGTTTTAAGTAGAAAACGAATAACATAAGGCGCGTGAAGGTTTTAATACCAAACATTCTCGCCCCTTTCAACAGAAAATGAACTTAAATATCTAGCTATTCTAGCTAATTAATAGGTAACAAAATAATTTTGTTTATTGGCCTAATGAAAACACCTTTCTGGGTTCTGACTTGGGCTGACCGTACTAAATTATCAGATGCATTTTTATGAATAGATATTATTTTAGCCAGCGGCCAACAAGCAGGTGGAGTAGCTTCGTCTTTCAATAAAACAATTTGTCCAATTTCTAAATTGGTCCTTCTCTGCAGCCACTTGCTTCTTGGTTGCAGCTCACTCAAATAATTGTTATAGAACTGTACCCAAAACTTTTGTTTTATTTGAGTAATTTTTTGATACATTTGTAATCTATTTTCTGCTTTATCAACAATATTAGGCTCAGGAACATCTGAAATTGGAGAACCAATCAAGAAGTGAGCCGGTGTTAGGCAAACAATATTATCATTATCAGGAATGTCAAAAACTGAACATAAAGGCCTTGAATTCAGAATACCCTCAATCTGAACAAGAACTGTATAAAAAAATTCATAAGTCAATCTGACATTACCTAAATATCTTTTCAGTAAACTTTTAACAGACTTAATTCCAGCCTCGTAAATTCCACCCATGTGGCTGGCGAGAGGAATAGTAAATTTCCACTCAATAGAACTGATATTACAATAGTCTATTACTTGACTATATGAAGTATCGTTTCTAAATAATTGATACAATTCATGAAGCTCGTTATTTGCTCCTTTAAAATTTGTAGCATTATCCGAGTACAAATGCGTACAGTAACCTCTTCGACTAATAAATCGTTTCAAGGCGCAAATAAAGGCTTGTGAAGACAATTCTGTAACTAGCTCTAGGTGTATTGCCTTAGTTGACAGACATATAAACAAGCATATATATCCTTTGATGTACTTACAATTTCGAAGCATAGAATTTCGAATATACACTGCTCCGCTAAAATCAACACCAACATGTAAGAAAGCTCGTGTTAAAGTGACTCTTGGAGCGGGTAAGCTAGCCATCTGCTGCTCACAGGCTTCAGCATTGTATCTGACACAGCGAACGCATCTATGTATGACTTTTCTGACTTCCATACGACTGTTAATTGGCCAATATTTTAACCTTAGTCCAAAAAGTGTGCCTTGTATGCCTATGTGCAACAAACGAAGGTGAAACTGTTCAATTAATAGAGTTGTCACGTGTTCTTTACCTGGTAACACTATCGGGTGTGCTTGACTGTAAGGTATGTTAGCATTTTGAATACGACCACCCGTACGAATAATATTATCGTCATCAAGAAAAGGGTTGAGCTTACGTAGGGGGCTTGACTTGTAAGTGTATAAGCTTCGAACGTCAGTTTGTATATTCTCAGTAGTAGTACTATTCGAGTTTACGTTTGTATTATTTGTGGACTGTATAATATGTGATTTCAATGTGTGTAACTCTTGGTACTCCTTAGAGAAATGTACACGCTGAATCGTTTGAATTATGAAGTTGTGTGCACTTTTCAGTTCCTGTGTTGTGAGAAAAGACACAATTTTAGTCAAGTTACGTAAGTTATTTATAAACCTAAACATGTAAGCTAACACTCTAGTCAGTTTATTAAAGTTCGAATGTCTCTGAAAGTATGTATAGGAATCATCCTGTGTATTTTGTTGAGTCACAGTATGAGCGGTGCGTGGCTCGATCACTTCAATCTTCAGCTCATTGTCAGTGATTATAGGTGATGACGTCATTGGCCATGTACTAGGATCTCGAAGCAGCCAATCTGGACCGTTCCACCAGAGTGAGTTGCCCTGTAGGTTCTGTGGGTAAACTCCTCGTGTAAGTAAATCAGCAGCGTTCTCTTTTGTATTGACGTAATTCCACATTTCAGACTTAGTCAATTCTATAATCTCCATTAATCTATGGGACACAAATGTGTGAAGTTTCTTGTATGGCGACTTAATCCAGTGTAACACAATCTGCGAATCTGTGAATAATACAATGTCATGTATTTTGAATTTTTCTTTGAATGCTCTTCTCAGCTTGTCAACTAGGTGTGCTAACAATAAGCATCCAGATAGTTCAAGTCTTGGCAATGATTGAAGACGGATTGGACTGACTCTTGTCTTCGCCATAACAAGACTGCAGGTGGGTTCTTTGTTAGGATATGTGGCTCTGAAATAAACAACAGCACCAAATGCCTTCGCAGAAGCATCACTGAACCCTATCAAGGATATCCATGTTGGTATATCTGAGAAATAATATCTAGAGACTTGGATGTTTTGCAACTCGGGTAGATTAGCTTGAAATTCTAGCCAAATTCTTTGTAGGTCTTCTGGAATGACCATATCCCAATCAACCTTGGCTTTCCAAATGTCTTGCATGAGGATTTTCGCTATAATTACCGTTGGCGCTAGTATGCCAATAGGATCATATATTTTTGCTATTGCAGACAGTATGTTTCTTTTTGTAAGCTCGAACTGTTGTAGCTCTGGAATAGCTGTAGTAAGCATGTCGCTTTGTGGTAACCACTTCACTCCCAACGTCTTGACAGCTTCGCTAGGGGTAAAATCGTATGTGTCATCATTTGTAGATACAGCATTTGTAAGTATTTGAGGCTTATTTGTAGTCCATTTATGAAGAACGAAGTTTCCCTTTTGTAAAACTTCTATGAGTTGATTACAAACTTGTTGCGCCCGTTCAAGAGTGTCCGCTCCAGATAGGAAATCATCCATATAACATTCAGACTCGATAATGTCAGCGGCTTCTGGATATTCTTCTTTGTGTTGTCCAGCTAACATGCGCAGAGTCCGGCATGCTAGATAAGGCGCGCATTTTGTACCGTATGTTACAGTCTTTAACTGAATGCATTTTAAAGGCTCTGACTTCGAATCTCGCCATAAAATTCTTTGTAGCGGCCTTTGCTCTTTTTTGACCAAAATAGTCCTAAACATTTTCACTATGTCGCAAACGAACGCATATTTGTACATTCGAAATCGGAGTATTATGTCAAGTACGTCATTGTATATGTTCGGTCCGTCTAACATTATATCATTGAGGGACAATCCCGACGACGTCTTGCTACTCGCATTGAAAACCGTCCTTAATTTTGTAGAGCGACTTTCTGGCCTTAAAATACCTAAATGTGGCAAATAGCATTGTGGCACTTGTGTGTGTTGAAAGTCATCAATATACTCGGCATGACCTAGCTCAATGTATTCATAAATAAACGCCTTGTATAATGTGTAGAGCGTGGGGTCTTTTTGAAATTTAGACTCAAGACTTAATAAACATCGATAGGCTTTTTGAAAAGAATTACCTAAATCTTGAACCTTATCGTTTTGTATAGGCATTTCGACTACGAAATGTCCAGTCTCAGCTTGCACTGTTGTGTCAAGAAATAACTGTTCGCAATATTTTTGCTCCGGTGTAAACACGACTTTAGGACTTACCTCTTCCTGCTGCCAAAATCTAACTAATAAATCATCAGTCGTAGGCGAGTCAACAATATGTAAAGCAATATGAGCGGCATGTGTCTTATGTGTGCCCGATACGCATTCTTTGAGAGGACCTCCAACGACCCAACCAAAAACTGTTTCTATCAGTAAAGGTTTGTTAGGCCCTAGGCTAATCTTATTATTTAGCAACAATGAATAGAAATATTCAGCACCTATAAGAAGGTCTATCTCACCAGGTTCGTAGAATGTAGGGTCTGCAAGCAATTTGTTAATTTTTGCAGGAATGTTCCATGTACTTGTGTTTATGTGTACATGAGGTAGTGGAAGGGTTATTTTTTCCATGACAATAAATTCAAGACTCGTTGTAAAGTCAGAATGTCTAGAAGCTATGTTCGCTTTCATACATAATTGCGTTTGCTTACCTGTCACGCCAACGCCGTATATATGATGGTTATCGTGATATAGCTTACTGTTCATCCTCTTGAGAAGCCTGTGAGCAACCATATGGATTTCACTTCCATTGTCCAACAAGACACGTGCAGGATGCCATGATCCTGTCTCATCTTGTATATTTATTATCGCTGTAGACAAAAGAATCTGTTTACTAACGTTTACCACATGCATTGCAGTAGGCGTCACAAAATTCTGTTGACATTGTGTATGTGTAACGTCACTGACAGTTGTCGGTTGCGTTAAGTTATGTGTATTGTGTGTCAGCTGTTGCTGTGGTAGCTGTTGCTGTGCTAGCTGTTGCTGTGGTAGCTGTTGCTGTGGCAATTGTTGCTGTATCTGCTGTTGCAGAGAATGCTGTTGCATTGAAGTCGTAGCTGACTGTTGCTGCTGTTGAGCTGTAGCTTCTGTAGCGATAGCAATGTTCGCGCGTTTAGAGGGAGGGTTAGCAAGATGAATCAAACTATGATGCTTACCGTGACATGTAAAACACGACCTTTTGGAGCATTTATGTTTGGCAGTGTAAGGCTGTAAGCAATTGTAGCACAAAAACTTGGATTTTATGTAGTTTATGCGTTTGTCAACTGGCATTTCCAAAAATTGTACACATTTAGCTATATTATGTTGCCCTTGACAAAGAGTACATATGTCATTACAATCGTCAGATGTAGATACGTGTACGAGCTTGGGGGTTGATTTGGATTGAGGATACTTATCAGATTTGTCATTCATAAGCTCGAATGCTGTTGCACGCAGCTTAAGGAAATCTAAAAGCTCCTTTATTGTAGGAAATGAAGTCTCTTTCCTTGTCAACTCCCATGCCGCCCTCAGAGAATTGTCTAGTTTCTGAGTAATTATATAAACTAAAAGTACATCCCATTGCTGCACTGGCAGGTTTAAAGCATTTAGAGAATCTAAACTTTGTTGCAATACATTTAAGAACTCTTTTATGTTAGATCTGTTAAGTATAGGAAAACTTATAAAGCTCTTTAAGTGAAAGTTTACAATAATAGTTTGGTTTTCATACCTGTTTTCTAGTATACTCATAGCTTTACTGAAATTTCCGTCGAGAATCAGAAGGGAGTTAATCAAACCCGCAGCTTCGCCCTTTAAGCAGCTCTTCAGATATTGCATGCGTTGCAGCTCTGGTACGTTTCCTCCGTTCATGGCACACTGGAACAGGTTTTTAAACGCAGGCCACTCGCGTATGTCACCGCTGTATGTCGGAAGCTCTAATTTTGGGAGTTTGTACACCGGTTGACTTTTCGCTTTGACGTCCTCTTCTTTTCTCTCCAACAGTTTGTTAATGAGCGCTCTAGTATGGTAATATCTGGACTCCATGATCGATCGTTCCTCGTCGGCTTTCTTCTCGTCTTGTTCTAAGAGCTCAATTGCCTGTTGAACTTGATCGAACTTCTCCATTTGCGTAGATAAGTCGGCACATCTCAACTTTATCTCTTCTATATTTAAACTATCTTTGTCGGATGAATCCAATCCGGTAACGTAGTTTACGATTCTGGTCACCTTACCTTTTATTATACTTCTCGTACTTTTTAACGTTTTATATTCTTCCGTGTCCGTCATTATGTGTGTAACTGTTGCTACAAATATTATTATTTACGCACTGTCGGCTCAGGTAGGACCAAAAATGAATAGGATTATGTATATATATATAGAAATCTATTGATTTAAATACATATTTTCCAATGCTTCTTTATTAATATCAAATAACGTGCTTCAGTACAAAATGAATCGGAAAAGTGACATTATTTTTTACATGTCATTGTTTTAAGTAGAAAACGAATAACATAAGGCGCGTGAAGGTTTTAATACCAAACATATACGATACACAAATAATCGTAACTAACGATATTTAGGTAATAATAGTACAATGTTTTAATATTTACAATTGTTTCTGTCTTATACAACATGCATTTGAAAAAAAAAACTTTCATTGAAGTGGGTTTATTAAAAATAACAAAATCTATTCTAGTCGAATAAAAGCTAGAAAAACACCTGTTCATAATGTCAATGTCAATGATGTCACAGAATTAATAATATAAAAAGTTTCGAATTCCATTCCTTAATACTTGTTGCTTTTCTTATTTTTTCGCAACTGTATTAAAAAACGTCGTTCGATACACGTGCGGATATGTCATTCTTCATTCGTCCCGAGTCTTGCCACTCGCCTACGGCTCGTGGCAAGGTATCTCGGTACTCGTGAAATAATGACATACTTTCCGCACTAGCATCGAAATGTACTATTTGGAATGTGGCTTGCAAATATGTCTGTGAACAGATATTATCCCAATGAAAACGACCATTAAAGTAGGTTAAACACCCGACAAACACATTCGTACACTCTCTCACCAAATATTTCATCCAATTAAATGAGAAATCACAGAATTCGGCGTGAAGAAGAGCAATTGGGTATTTTATCGTGCGTTGACACGTTCCGTCCACCGCGACGCGACAAAATATTCCGCGCGTGCCGATATAATCGGCAGGAATATCGAATTCTATCGACTGCGGTACTAATGGAACGGATTAGCTTAGACAAAGGAATTAAATAAGGTTCGGTCGGTAACATCAACAACAAAGAACATATGTCACATTCCAGTTAAACGTAGTTAAATTCTTTTGAGATGTCTGAATTGTAGGAGGAGCTCTAAAGTGACATTCAGTCAGACATAAAAAAATCTCATTTATACCAAAAAACGTATGGCTATTTTTGTAAGATATTGTCGGCAACTAGCATTATTTAGTAAAAACTTTGTTTTATACATAATTTATAAACCTGATTTCCCGATAATAAATAAATACACTCTAGAAAAAATTTATCCCTCTTCATTCTTTTGTAAAGTAGAACTGTCTTTAGACAAAATTAAAATTTTAAACTTAAATAAAAACAATGGAAAAATCTATCCTTTTTTTTAATACTACGTCGGTGGCAAACAAGCATACGGCCCGCCTGATGTTAAGCAGTCTCCGTAGCCTAATATGTACGCCTGCAACTCCAGAGGAGTTACATGCGCGTTGCCAACCCTAACACTCCTCTCCCTCGTTGAGCTCTGGCAACCTTACTCACCGGCAGGAACACAACACTATGAGTAGGATCTATCCTTATAAGTAAACACCGAATTTGCTGTCCAGAGAGTCCAGAAGAGTAGGTATTTTTAACAAACTGAGGTACCTACTAAAGAAAAAAAATAAAGCTTGCTAACCACGTTTCAGCACTCTGTTGTGAGACTTGTGAGTTTGTGAGTGTTGGCACCCAGCGAGATCTAATATCGATAAATAATACCTAATATAATAATTCAGCCTACATACGTCCCACTGCTGGGCACAGGCCTCCTCTCATGCGCGAGAGCGCTTGGGCTATAGTCCCCACTATAATATCGTGATTTTAATAACTCTCTACCTAACTACAATGACATAAAAAGAAAAGTTGTCTTCTGACCGAGTTCCAATAGTACCACCACCGTCCGCTAACATTCGAAGCTCGCGTGAACGATGCCATCTCCCAGCCCGGAATCGAATACATTATCTCGGGCGAAAGAATCCCCCCGCATAATTTGTCGATACCCGTGCGATATGGTAACAAGAAATGAGAACAAATAGTAGGGCTGTAGCGATGTGAAATTTGTATTGAGGTTTTTGTTTTGTAATATTGTTTGATATATTCTAGTGTAGGAACTTAAAGAATAATTTAAAACGTTTTAATGACAGTAGGTAGGTATTATTGCCCGCCCCAAAAAATACATTTGTAATTTTTTATCACTAATATTTATTTTCTCAAATTTGTCAGATATTATTTGTCAGAAATTACGTTTTTAATACAAAACGTTGAAATGCCTAAACACCTGCAGGCAAATTATGGATGGCTTTATCCACGTAATAAAATTAGTGTCACTTTTTATACCAAGTGATTGAAAGAGACGGACACTGAGTTTATCACGTTGTCGCGTAGATAAATACAAACATCATATCCGTACTGTTATGATGAAAAAAATGACGAAAATGTTTAAATGGATGCCATCGCCCATTACAAAGAACAACGTAGGTGCTTGCATTGTTATTGACAATATTTTTGTAAAGTAGATAATTCAAAATAATGTATCGCCTACTTTATTCTAAAAACCTTCAGCGTTACTCTCATAAAACTTTATCTTAAAGTTAAGACTTACGGTATTTAGCGAAGTGGAAGGATAGTGGACAACCTCTATCGCTACCCCATACAAACCTAGTACTTAATTTCCTCTTTGGATATTGAAACTATGGATTGTTACATAATTTATTGTATATTAACTATAGTTATGCTCCTTTGTACGACTTTATTTTTATTTTTTGAGTATTATAAAACTATTTTTTTTTTAAAAAGCTCATAAATAATAGAATCAAATCGAAACGAAGGTGTATAGCTGAGGCTAATATATAGGTAGGTACATTAAATTACGTAAAATATTTTCGGAGAAGCGGTAACACGACATCGGGCCTTTTCCTCTTAAGTTTTGTAAAATACATAAAAGTTGTCAGCTCAATGCGATTCTTCGTATCCATCACAATCGAATATGTTTACGATTACCATTCGATTCAATCGAACTATCGAGTCCATCGACAAAGGTTTAAGAATATAAATCATTTTGCATTTCCTAACCACATTTGCCATAAAATTTTAGACTCTAAAACCGTGGAAATAAGGCTTTGGTAGTCGTTTTGTAGGTTTTCGGGATTATAAAATAAGTTTGTAAGCGCGTTGTAACTATAAAACTGGTGAAAAGCGCTACTCTACTGAATATAGGTATTAGGATTATGCGAACAGAACACAATCAAATGAAATAAAGCAATAAAATCGGACGATTTGTATAGGTCTACATATCGGTACTAAAGTGTACTTTTGATTGCATTAGAGAGTCCATGGAACCTGTGAGAGTAACGAACTTTCAATACGATATAACTGGGTCTCTATTATATAGTTTTAAGTCATAATGTATTGTTTGTCCACATTTTTGTTAGTCATAATTTGGCTTTTCTCGGAAACGCATAACTTTTCAGGATTGCCATAAAACAAACTTAACCTAACCTAACCTAACCTATTTATAGGATAACCTGAGGAAAATCCAGAAAAGTTAACGGTTTCAAAATTATGACTATTATGGTATGACTATTCTAAAAGGTGTCAAATGGTAGGTATTTTGTATGAGTTCTATTCTAATCAACTTATTGCTACGGGGTTTGAATTGAACCAACGACCACCAGTTCGGAAGCCACTCCTTTAATCGAAATCACCAGCACAGTTAAACTTGTCGACGTGTACAATTGTAAACTTTACCAATAATGTCAAATTCGATAGTCATATAAACAAACCAATTTTGTCAGTAACAATAGGATAAAAAACCGGAGAGCGAGGCGTACTCGCCCACCGAGGGCTCCGTACTTTTTAGTATTTGTTGTTATAGCGGCAACAGAAATACATCATCTGTGAAAATTTCAGCTGTCTTTCTATCACGGTTAATGAGATACAGCCTGGTGACAGACAGACGGACAGATGGACAGACGGACAGTGGAGCCTTAGTATTAGAGTCCCGTTTTTACCCTTTGGGTACGGAACCCTAAAAATTATACCCATCCATTTTTCGGAGTTTTACAGCTAAAGAAGAAGAAAAATAAAATACAATATGATTTTCTCTGTCTACACTCCACCGATAAGCGACTCGTACCAGACAACAATAATTATTATTACAGGATGTGACTTTGAAAGCTTTACCAAAGCACCTATGTCGTGAAGATTTTTTTATCCGGGTACATTATGCAACTTTGAGGGTAAGTAAATATGTACTCTATCTTGAAATTATGCAAACAAAATGCCAAATTCCATAATTAAACTAAAATAAATAAATCTCTGTCTACTCACGCACCGTAAGTTCTCACATAGAGTAACGTCATAAATATTTTCAAATTGTCACCATTAATGATTGCTTCGCGAATCAAATATTCTCTGCTACCTTTCGATACAACTGTCGATGCCTATGTTATGTTAATGGTGGAATGCATTATGCAGCCATTAACCAATATATTTTCGTGACTTTTTTGTTTAAATAAAGAGAAATGACATTTATTTTTCAACTAATGTCAAAGGAAGGTACCGATTTATAGATAGGTTTTAAATTATATTTTATCATTTTTACATACTGTTTCCACAAAATCCCATTAAGTACTTATTTTACCTAACCATTTTTCATCGAAATTTAATAATACAGAATATGCTTTTTTATCATAAACTGTTGAAGAATACGTAGTTTTATTTTTATTTTATCAAAAGTAAGTGATTGTTTAAATTATTGTTTCCAAAATATTTTATATGTCCGGGCAAAGCATATCGGATCGACAAAAATTAGTGCTACTTCTTTCCTTTCTATTTTACGTGATATCATTATTTATGATGCACGATTAAGCATAGTGCTAGCAGTGCTGCAGCTGCTGCTATTCAATTTACTTAAATGCAAAGCTTTTCCGATGTTGCATAACGGCATCCTCGCTTCATCATTATTAACATAACATTAGATTTAAGTATATTATAGGACTATCTAAGTATTTATGGGCTTCCTATAGCCCAGTGTGGGAAACTCCGGATTACCATACGTTATAAATTGTGCCGAAACACGGGATGGCTAATTTGTTTAATTTAATCTGTTGATTATGATACTTTACGGCATAATGTAACGGTGTTGCATGGTGTTAAGAGATATGGTAGCTTACCTAATTGGAGAGAAGTAGCAATTTTTTAATAGATATGGAAGCACAAACCTTATCATATACTATTAAGTAAGCTATGACTTATGAGTGTAGATTGCGTTAAATCTTCTTTTAGAACGAGTACTGGGGCCATAGCACGGTCGCATTTATATCACCTGTCACCATGCTTGTCACGTTCTAACAAGTATAAAAGTGCGAAAGTGACATGCTTAGTGACATGCGATAAAAATGGAACCATGCTGCCACCGCTTGAGGCCGATTTTTGAATTTCGATTCTCTATTTCGTCACTCGAAAATCTTTTGAAATACCTACGAGCAATACAAATTAGGAATCTAATGGTATTGACCACTCGTTTTCAATTCTATTAGTAGATTTAAATAAATTTAAAAGTGGAAAAATTACGGCCTCGGGTGAGACTTGAACCCACGTCCTCTGGATTCGGCTAATTCTAAGCTTAATAGGTAGCATTGTTCGCAGACGTTTCTGCTTGTTAAAAATTACAATAGAATTTAAATGCATAGTAGTAAAGATATATACACCCTTCGTCACACGACATCGAGCGCTCGAAATTATAAAAAAAACCGGCCAAGTGCGAGTCGGACTCGCCCACCGAGGGTTCCGTACTTTTTAGTATTTGTTATTATAGCGGCAACAGAAATACATCATCTGTGAAAATCTCAACTGGTGACAGACAGACGGACAGACGGACAGTGGAGTCTCATTGGCCAGGATTTGAACCCGCGGCCGCGACCTCCGGACTGAAAGTCGAACGCCATATCTATTCGTCCACCACTGCTCTCTATTGGTATGAGTATGTCATGATATCATAAATTATTTTAATTTAAAGTCGTAATAGTGAGCTTAAAGTTACCTACACTACACATTTAAGTAGGTATACCCACATATTTAATAATAGGTCACCTTTCAACATGCTACATGCTTACAACATGTGCTATCAATCTATGATACTTATACATTTTTATATGTAAACAAAATTATTTGTTTCACAAAACATACCCTCAATAATAGCAGTATCTGCAGGAAATAGAAGAATTGTCGGCGCGGGCGCAGCCCGTAGCGCGGGAGCCGCGGTAATATCTATGGTTAACTTTCGAGGTAGAGTGGACATGCCTTCAAATAAGCGAACAATTATCTAACATCACAGAATATATTGTTCATATGTGTGATCTCTCTTCTTCCTACCCTTATCCCACGTTATGTGGGGTCGGCACAACATGTTTTTCTCTTCCATTCTCCTCTATCTTTCGCTATCTTTCGTCACCTCAGCACTCACTCCTTTCTTTCTCATATCCTCTTTCACACAATCCATCCATCGCTTTTTGGGTCTACCATACGCTCTCCGTCCATCAACATTCATCCCTAACATTCTTTTGCCTATATGGCATTCATCCCTCCTCATCACATGCCCATACCACGCTAACCTACTACTTCTTATCTTCTCCGTTACTGGTGCTACTTTCAAACTTCCCCTAATATACTCATTCTTAATCCGATCCTTCCTCGTCACTCCACACATCCATCTCAACATTCTCATTTCCGCTGCGTGCACTCTTCTTTCATCCGTCACTTTCGTCGCCCAGCATTCTGATCTCACGATCGTCCTGTAAATACATATTCATATGTGTGATCGTGGGTGTAAATCTCGGTCGTGGTGTATCGAGCAGAAAAACTGGCGATCCTGTTTTTGTACATCTGAAACAGTCCATAAAAGTGATTAATGTAAAACTTGAGAGTCCATCAACGTGCTCGCTAGCGCCACTGCTAAATAATTGTGATTATTTACCGCCGCTGCGTACTGTATTTTGTATTTAAGTAACTTTTGAATACATTATAATAGTTGTTACATTGCTGGATTCGTCAATCTATGCGTCCGAAGTTAAAACGGCCGTTTTCATTTTGAGTACATAGATCGACGAATCCAGCAGCATAAAAACTAGTTTGATGTATTTAAAAGTTACTCAAATACAAAGTACAGTACATAGCGGCTCCCTTCTTTGAAATGTCTATCGTACAATTTAAATAGTTACAATTATTTAACAGTGGCGCTAGTGAGCAAGTTGACGGGCTCTTAAATCTCTTAATCCTGATTCTGAGGGCTTCTAACCGCACAAAATTAAAGTCGAAATATCGTTCCCTGTCTGTCTATCGCTCTTGTACGTTCGAGCGATAGAGAGGCAATAAAGAAATTTCGATTCTCGTTTTTCTCGGCCTCTGCTGCTTGTCCTCCATATCCTGTCTTCCCATCGATTCGTGCGTAATTCAGTCGCGTACAAACATACAGTTGAACAATATAGTATAATAGAACAACGGACGGACGGTCACGTGCGTCCGGCAATCAGTATAGATTGCCTTCGATTTGTGTGGCCTAGTGTTTGTTCTTAGACCTAGAGTTTAAACTCGAAAGGGCCAATGTGTTTACAATGTACATTGTACAATCTGTTTGAATACAGATTGGTTCTTTTATTAAACAAATAAAGTACGTTAAAACCAACAAATAAACTACTTATAGTCCAAAAGCTTACGACTATGGTCAATCCCCCGAGATGTCCCTTCGGGACATCCCGGCTTCAAATTTGAGTGTATGATAGAGGTCTTCCTCTAAACTCCTAAATAGTAACAAAAAGAAAAACTATGGTCAAAAAATAACTCTAATGTCTTCGTTTAGGTGTACCTATTTAGTAAAATTTTGTAGTTATAGAGCAAAATAGAATACAAAACTTGGACAAAACCAAAATGAACATAGGTATTAAAAACTACTTAATTACCTATTGAAGTTGTGGGACATAGCTGGAATATTGGACTATATTTAAGTAGTTTTTTACGGTAGTATTTGTTTGGTTACATAAATTTTTAGAACATGACTTATATCCAATAATTAATTATATAACATCTTGATTACGTGGACGATACGAAACAATGTAAAATATATTTTCGAAATAAAGCAATGAAATTTTGCTAACACTATAAATTGTAAAAACATTTCAGTTTGTACCTAATTATTGAATGACTTTTTTTAATATTATTCTTTTTTTTTGCATTAATAAAAAAAAAAAAAAAAAAAAAAAAAAACATTTATTTCGGACCACAGAAATCCATAACAGGTTAGTCGAACATGCAGGAACTTAAAACTATGTTAGATACAATTAATTATTACTTAACTTACTAGATATCTACAACTACAATACATACTTAGCTAGGGAACGATGCAGGCTCGACCAGTGCTGCATATAGCGACTATCGAGCCTACCCGCTATCACACTCAGGATACTGTTGCTACTGCCAAGCACTCTGCGACGCGTCGCGGCGGCGCGCTTTCTTATTGTGGCAAAGAAACCGTCTACCTGCGCGTCCGCGAACATGCCTGACGCGCTGCAGAAGCGAGGCAGACGCAACAGCACCCTGAAGGCGTTGTTGAACTGTACCCGAAGGGCGCTGATCGATCTTTGCGAATAATTAGCCCATGTAGTATCATTATGTAGTATCATTTATGATATACAACACATAGTTCATGATCAGCAACGCAGGCTTCGTCAAGTGCTTATATTTTTCTTGTTTTGGCAACAACGATTAAGTAAAACACTGCTAAATAGCGCTCAATTTTGGATTTGTATTTTTTTTATAACTACAAAAAACCGGTAACCTTTCATATATATATATATATATATGTGTGTTGGATGGTAACCTTTAGTACTTAGAAATAAGCGGTTATCCGCCTATATACCACACTACCTCACCTACAAGTACACACTATATACACACAACCCGCCAATTTTTTAGAGAATCGCATTAACCATGCAAATGGTAAGGTTTACCCGTAAAGATCTCATTTCTCGTCCCATACATATGCTAATGCGAGCCATTGCTCACTAAATCGATTCCATTCGGTCAACCATTCGTTCAGCCATTCGTTCACCGGTGATCAATCACTTGGCAAGATTGAACGAGAAGCCGGACGGTAGGAACAATATTTATCTATGCTTTTAGTGTTTGCTTACTTAATCTGTAAAGTGTATTTTTTATAAACCATGAAATTAGCTGCAGCCATAAATTTAAAGTCGGACTCGCCCACCGAGACCACATACTTTTTTAGTATTTGTTGTTATAGCGGCAACAGAAATACATCATCTGTGAAAATTTCAACTGTCTAGCTATCACGGTTCATGAGATACACCCTGGTGACAGACAGACGGACAGACAGACAGACAGACAGACGGACAGACGGACAAAGGAGTCTAAAAATCAAAGTCATTAGGCAATGTACCTAATGGCAATCTCGAAATGTTATATCCCGTAAGCCCCAATTATTCCCCACTGTTTTCAAACTCTTGAATGCACTTGCACACTGGCATCAATACCGACCAAGTTTTGTACATTGTTCTATTAATTCATTCTCATCTTAAGCATTCATATAATTTCCAAATAACCTTAGTATATCTCCACAGTTAAAAATTGGAATACAAAGCAACATCACTAAAACAATCCCGCTTTCTAACGGCTATCTAATCATCGCCAATTATTAGTCAGTCCAGTTACCCCCACATAGTATGGTTAATACATACATGATGAGGGTTATTAGGCAAGACGGCTCGGAGCGGTAGCTCGATGTGCCAATCTTTTCCTCACAAGCTGGGCTTACACTGACTTGTTCTTGATCATTTATTTACTTGTGATTTGAGATTTTTATTAGCGTTTCCTTTGTCGATCTTGAGACTAATAAATATCTACTAAATATCAGTTGCATGCGCCGGTTAATACGTATGTACATGATTAATGAGAGTTATTAGGTAAGACTTCTTGGAGCGGTAGCTCGATGTGCCAATCTTCCTGGAAAGGTTGGCTTACACTGTCTCAAACATCAAAAATCAAACATTTATTCAGCAAATTTTTACAAGGAATAAAATTAACCAAAAATTACAAAAAACAATTACTTACAAATATGGAATCAATAAAATATTAAATACTTTGTTGGAGATGTATCCAGTTTAAATGTCAAATTACCCAAAAAAAGTGTCTGTCTGCTTAAGTTATTCGTTTTTATAAACAAGACTTGCTTGAATATACGGATTTGACTTGTCTGTGTCGAATCTTGGGACTTTTAGAATCAATAAAAGAGTATTATGTCCTAGTTATTAATACATGATGAGAGTTATTAGGTAAGATAGCTTCGAGCGGTAGCAGCGATGTGCCAATTTTTTCATAGCAAGGTAGGCTTACACTGACTTGTTTTTGTTTATTTATTATTGCTTGTCATTTGTATAGGAAAATATTTCGATTATTATTTACCTGTCCTTTTCTGGGACACTTTTTTCTCTTATTACGATCGAAGGAGCTCGTGTTTCTAAGTAGAAATAACATAAAAACCAAATTTGAAAAAAAAAATAGTAGTTAATGTACAACTTTACTTAAAAATAAAATGGTCCAACTGGCAAAAAGAAAAAATATATATTTTATTTGCCTTGTTTCAAAAACTGTATCTTTAGGGCGAACAAATGAAAGTGAAATTCACAGTGTTGAAAGGGGTTTCATAGTTATATAATAATACAAACATTATCTTAATAAAGAAAGTATAACCAAATTCTTGAAAGTGGTTTTTAATGGCGGTATAAAAACCATTTATTAAGTATGCAAGCGCCCTAACGTTTACGTAAATGTTGCTTTTATAGCGTTTTCCTATAAGAAACTGTCACACGCAAAAAGCGCCCATGTAAGCCCGGCTGTGGCAATCTAGTATTAAAAGGAGTCAACGTACCCGTATGTGTGGCCGTAGGACAGTGCAGAGGGTGCACTTTGCAGGACAGGTTGATTTTAAGAAAGTCCTCGTTTGACCCTTCATAATGAGGGCTATCGTTTTTTTGCTCACCAGTTGGCGCCTCTGTTGATGGTGGTCCAAAAGACTATAGAACAGCTGTCAGTCATTGAAGTGACAAGTGACATTTGACATTTCGAACTATGGAAAAGACCACCATCTACACTAGCGCCCCTAGCGGCGAATTCATACGCGTTAGCCCTCATTATGTCTAAGCACTGATCAGTGCGAATAAATTTAAACCTATTGTATTAAACAATGGATTTGTTTGGTATATGCGCACTGGTATATAGACACGGTGGCTAAAAAATAAGTGCATTCCCTTTGCCAGGGTTTTGGGATTATACTGAGCAGCTTTTAGTATGGGACCAACCCCTGACAATGAAAATGCACTTATTTTTTAGCCCTGTATGTTATGGTACATATACCTCCATATTTTTGAGTTAAAATATCCGTGTTAAATGTGTTTCTTTCTGTATTTAATAAAATAAATATCTGGGAGACCGAGCAGTGTTCATATATATATATATATATATATATATATATATATATATATATATATATATATATATACAAGAATTGCTCGTTTAAAAGTATTTAATTAATAATCGGATTTAAACTGTTGTGAGACATACTAACATTAAATCATTTTACGGTTTAGACTCGCTTGTTTTAGTCACTCGCGCGACATGTTTCAGAGAGCCTAGGTGTATACGTGTATTGCGTACTGATCTGACTGTACGCAATACACGGTCGTCGTGAACGCTGCTCGCACTATTAGTGCTTGAGACCTTTCTTAAGACCTAGGCTCTCGGAAACATGTCGCGCGAGTGACTAAAACAAGTGAGTCTAAACCGTAAAATGATTTAATTTAATTAATAAAATAATTTTATTTGTTCCCTAACAGCGCTTTCTGTTTTAGTAAGCTCTGGCGCAGGTATGTGGCATGTAATAATAACAACAGCTACTGTTTACCAGCTCAACCGGCTAACCACTATGAGCGACAACTTGCTGAACTGTACAGAGTGGTGTTAACCACCTAGGATTTAATAGGGCTACGTTTAAAGAGCTGGTTATACCAAAAAAAAACCGGACAAGTGCGAGTCGGAATCGCCCACCGAGGGTTCCGTACTTTTTAGTATTTGTTGTTATAGCGGCAACAGAAATACATCATCTGTGAAAATTTCAACTGTCTAGCTATCACGGTTAATGAGTTACAGCTTGGTGACAGACAGACGGACAGACGAACAGACGGACAGACGGACAGACGGACAGACGGACAGACGGACAGACGGACAGACGGACAGACGGACAGACGGACAGACGGACAGACGGACAGACGGACAGACGGACAGACGGACAGACGGACAGACGGACAGACGGACAGCCGGACAGACGGACAGAGGAGTCTTAGTAATAGGGTCCCGTTTTTACCCTTTGGGTACGGAACCCTAATAAAAAAGTAATAAATGTTACATTTCTAAATATTAATGTGCTAAACTTCCAAAAAATTCTACAAACATTTTACATGACAGCTACTCCATATACAAATTAATTGTTATTGGAACACCATTCGACGCTAGAAGTAGGTATTCTACTAAGTAGGTTTACCTAGTCTTCTACAAACCTCAATGCATGCCACCAGAGTGCAGCACTTGCCTTTTTAGTAAACCATAGAGTAACTTATACCATACTGTTCCTTTAACAGGTTTTTGACAAGTTTTCAGACATAATATAATATGATATAGATGCATCAAGGTGGTTTGTTTACAGAGGATCTACCGGGAAACGTGAATCCGAAATTTCGCTATCTGCCTATTTATCGCTCGAATATGTAAGAGTGACAGAGACGTTAGATAACGATTTCGATTTTCTTGTTTCGCGATAGACCCTCAGATTGCGGTAGTCGCGCCCCCTACGCAGAGTTTCGCGTAGTATTCCCTATTAGCTATTAATCGTTTATTTTATTTAATCTATCATTTTGACCTATCTATTTGTAAGAAAGCGATAACAATAATTTAACTAATTGAGGCTTGTAAAGTTTCATGGACAAGGGGGTTAGACTACAGTTTACACATCTAACAGAATCAATGAATTTTGCACTCACTATAATAAGCTCCAAAGATGCGTAAACACAAATCGCGTAGTCAACATAAACATGAGGAAACATAACAATAAACAAAGTTAACAGCACCAGCAAACATGGAGACAACGAGCGATAGCCATCGTTATGACAACTAGGGTCGCCATTTGTGGGGTTTTACTAGGACAGGCTTATTTGTTTGTATTTAAATATGTCATTGTTTAACATTGTATGCCAAGAGACCCATTCCGATTTGCCAATTCGTTACGGTTTTGATCTTATTATATTTATTTATTCCACCTTGAAGATAGCTCACGCTAAATGCGTAATTAAGTAATCGTGCGTGAGATGCGCACCAATCACCAAACGGAACCCTTTAGGAAAAAGGAATTTACGTAATTAAATGTTATGTGCTAAGAAAGTGATGGATACTTTTACCAAGATAGTTTTGGATTGGTTATCTATCTTGCATATTGTATTGAACCTATAGTGGTATAGTCAGCATCAAAATTATTGAATTAGAATACACGTCAAAAGTATAACAAAAAGATATGTAGGTATATATGTATGTAGAACACTTGGGCTGTACCTAATTTAAATCTCTTTGAATCTCTTTTTGAAAAAATATTTCAGGGTGACAGATACTATTGACGAGTTGTTTCATCCGTTACTATTACCGCCGACTATACCTAACGCCAGCAGTAAAAAACCAGCCAAGTGCGAGTCGGACTCGCGCACGAAGGGTTCCGTACCATTACGCAAAAAACGGCAAAAAAATCACGTTTGTTGTATGGGAGCCCCACTTAAATATTTACTTTATTCTGTTTTTAGTATGTGTTTTTATAGCAGCAACAAAAATACATCATCTGTGAATATTTCAACTGTCTAGTTGTCACGGATCATGAGATACAGCCTGGTAACAGACGGACAGACAGACAGACAGACGGACGGCGGAGTCTTAGTAATAGGGTCTTGTTTTCATCCTTTGGGTACAGAACCCTAAAAATTGCCTACAAATACTTTACAGGTAACTAAATCAGCCTTTGCACACATTGTATTCTTTCTGTGATAATTGTGATATGTACTTGTTTTGAGCAATAGTGTTTTACGACTACTACTAAATCAGTTGATCCATTTTGGAGATTAAGGGAAACATCCATTCGTGTGCTATGTAATTAAAAATTCATTTGAATCATTTCTCTCTCTTTTCTTTCCTGGCACTTTGCCACGGCTCATGGGAGCCTGAGGTCCGTTTGGCAACTAATCTCAAGAATTGACGCACTACTTTTTTACGACAGCGACTGCCATCTGACCGTCCAACCCAGAGGGAAAACTAGGCCTTATTGGGATTAGTCCGGTTTCCTCACGATGTTCTCCTTCACCGAAAAGCGACATTCATTTATTTATTTAAACTTTATTGCACAACACAAAATAAGTACAAATGGCGGACTTAACGCCTTGAGGCATTCTCTACTAGTCAACCATTGGGCTAAACAGAGACAGTTAGTTTAGTGCAGGATTGTAAAGAGTGAATATGAAAAAGATCCAAGTTGATCGAGACTACTATGATACTATACTTACACAAATATACATTTTAAAAATATACCTACATATATACAAATTTAATATATATAAATAAACATACATATATTTAATCATTTTAATTATAAAATAAATAATATAAAATAATTTAAATTATTTATTCCTTAAAAAATTCCTAAATTATGGTCACCCTACCATAACAGTAGCAGTGCTCGAGCAGTAATGCGACTGCTTCTGCGGAAAATGTATGCAAAATGTCCATAAGGTGAGACGTGAGACTTTCGATTGAGCAAGCGCATGGACATGTGTATGTATTATTTACATGTTTATGTATTACTTAGGTGGAAGAATGGTTTATGGTGACAAGGTAATTAGTAGAATACGAACGTAGAAAATCGTTTGGTCATGTCATGTAGTAATTGCGAAATTGACTGTACAATGTCCGTATAATAATTCACAACGACGGGACTTAATCGGGACTTATTTGACGCGATTAAGTCCCGTCGTTGTGAATAATAATGAGTAAAAATCGTGAAAGTTTAAATCAGTGTAATGTCCGTATTGTAACTAAATAACTAAAAGGCTGGCCTAAAAATAAATAAATGTTTAAGAATGTTTTTTGCTTCCAAGTCATTTTTTTAACTCTCACCCCGTTATTTCATCCTGCCTATTGAAATAGTAGTTAGTAATTGAGAATTTTTGATTACCATTTAGGGCTCGCTACTACCAGTACCACCTGCCTACTTTTACAAATTTTATACAATTACGTTCTTACTGCGATGTGGGATATGGTTTGCTTTTAATATGTCCCATGACAATATTTACCTATTATAAGAGTTTGACTGCTACATAATAAAAGGCGTCATTTACGACAATATCGCTTTTGTTTAATTTCACAAATTTTCAAATGTCGGTAGCGACCCCTAAATATCAATTTAAAAATTTGTAAAAAAATCTAGTGTTTTCTAATGTTTGATCATTTTATTTATTTTTATACTACGTCGGTGGCAAACAAGCATACGGCCCGCCTGATGTCAAGCAGTCTCCGTAGCCTATGTACGCCTGCAACTCCAGCATCTGCTTGTAGATAGTGAGACTTGATTTTTTTTTCAGTACTAGTTTGAATCACCCTAACGTCTGTTATAAAACGTTATTATAATTAAAACTACAATCATTTCATTAAAACGAAAGGTTTGTTAAACATTGTCAACAATATACAGATGCATTGCATAATCCTTTGCCATCGTATTTTCTCGGAAACGTTCGTATTTGTCATGCTACTTCAATCAACCTCAAAACTTTTTGTACTGAGATTGACTGAAATTGCATAACACGCTCGTGGGTGTCCGTGAAAATACGGCGGAAAAAGATTATGCACTACATCAGATGTTGTATCCGCAGAAAAATATCAACGTGTTTTTGGAGACACATACAGTTGAGGACTGCCAACCATCTAAGCGGTGAAGATGGAATTTTGACAGTGGAGGGTGACATAAATTTGCACAATTACGAATAAAAAGATCAAGTCAACAACCCTACTTATACTATCGATGCTCTCATACCTGCACTACCTGCACTTATGTAAACTTGCCGTACAAATTCTGAAGCCTTCGACCAGCATTACACCTTTAAGTTTCTGTTCTTGATTTGATACCGTAAAACCACCCACACAAAATTATTTCGTACATATTTGTTCAGGTATAATTATTTGAATGCCGTATTTCTAAGGCTAATATTTTTATAAATTAAATAAATAAATAAAAACTTTGATACTTAATTTCATATTGAAATCGTTGTCTGGACTATAATTTGGTAGTTTTACTATATTGATTAGACATTAAACCAGAAATTATAAGAGAATGCTTAAGTTAAGCTGAAACTTTTAGCCTTGTTGTAATTTGTTAACACATTACTTACTTACCATACATACATACATACATTACTTCTTCTTCTTGTCCTCTGACACAAGAGAACGCCACTGCCCTATTCTACGCCACATCACGCCAGTAGGGTACGCCGAGGGCGGGCAGTATTTTAGGGCTTCGTCACTCCAGCGGTATCGCGGACGCTAGGACGGACGTTTTCACCTGGGTGGTGCCCCCACAGGCCACATACGCTCTTCTTACAACTCGATTCTCTCCCATCCTCTCCAGTAGGCCGAGCACATGATTGACGCGACAGTCTCGCCACGAGATAGACTACCCGTCTTTTACTAACTGTATGAATTAAAGGGGGACGCGGAGTCTATGTCGCGGCGAGAGATACTCTCGCGCCAATCATGTGCTAACCCGGCAGTTGACCGAGCCAGCGGAGTCACGTGTCTTCGATCTTGCCAATTTATATTCGGCAACGCAATCAAATATTGACACATTATCAACACAATTTAATATCGAATCCAAATTGTTGTTTAAAGTGTGAATGCCGCTTGGCTCGGGTGACGTCACGTGTCCTGTTTGCTTTGCCGTTGTCGCGGTACTCGCGGTACAATAACCACTGGTTGCGTACCACCTATTAACTGCATCTATAGAGCTGTTATTACCACAGATAATTTATATTACTACACAGGTTTAGACTGAGACCTACTATAGTGTGCAAAAGAGTGTGCCATCATCACATATTTGAACATTTCATGAGTGCGAAAGAGGTTGACTAAGACTAATGAAAAACGTGCCGCCAGCGGCCGCTTGAATCAAGATATCCTGATGGGTCGAAATGTATCCCAAACTAAGGGCTCTCAAAATAATTACATGAGACGTCGGGGTCACCACTTTAGAGGAACGTAGTTGGGTGAGTAAAAGGTACCGTTGTCGGGTTAACTTAAACTGATTTATTAAATCGTAATAAAGTGTTTTATACATCTCTAATCTACGGCGGTACAGACATTATCTTAACCGAATCAGCGCGTGCTCTAACCTATACTAAGTTATCGACACGCGCCGATAATATTTTGCTGACCGCCATAGTAAGATAACCTTTGTTATACAATCAAGCGGCTTGATACATTTCTACCCATCAGGATATTTTGTGCAATCGCTCCTTCGAGAGCAACTTTTTGCCTACTTAAGAGCTTTTTCGAAGCTTAAATAATGTATGGAAATAATCACGTGACCTTTCGTAGCATCCGTCATTCCGATATAATTATCATTTGGCGTTTGTCAATGTACGATTGTCATCTTAGCTAGGCCACCAGCGGTGGCAGCATGTCCGTTTTTATTGCCTGTCACTATGCCCGTCACTTTTGCACTTACATTTATTAGAACGTGACAGGCATGGTGACAGGCGATAAAAATGCTACCGCCGCAGCTCTATATAAATGTAATCGATGGCAATTAGATTGTCAATGGACAAGTGTCGCGGACCCGTCGGGCTGCGGTTAAGAAACGCTGCTTATAATTATGAGATTGCAGCTTTCCTCGCGATTTGTCGCGCGACAGGTCGGGCGACATGTTTAGTTAGGAATCTGGCCGTATTGTGTTATTCAGGATAGGATTGTGTAAGGTTTAAAATAGGTGCGAAGAAACGATTAACTACAGACTTTCTGACGGTTAAGACTTTTCGTTTCTTAATAATAAACGATCGGCTTTGCCGACAGAGTCGGACTATGCTAACTCTGCATGGCATTGGCATGGCAATGTCATCAATAATGTCAATTTTCTATGAAAATATGTCGTTTATAATGCCACTCCCTCACTTTGTTCTGTTTATGTCGGTGCAAAGTTAACGCACTCTATGTCTGACGATGACAATTCTTGTTTTTTTCGATATTCACTCGAAATAACTTTTTAGGTAAAAAAATTTAGTGCCTTCTAGATTTTTTTTATATCTACAAAATGTCTTACAAATTTTAGACACCTGTCTTTCGATTCTTCCGACTAAAATGTGCGAGAAAGAATATAAGTATATAAGGGGGTCCCTTTGTTTGACATAATTATTAAAAGTCATAATGTAATGAATTGTCATATTATCATTAGTCATAATTCTGAAACCGTTAACTTTTCAGGATTTTCCTCGGGTTAGGTTAGGTTAGGTTTGTTTTATGGCAATCCTGAAAAGTTACGCGTTTCTGAGAAAAACCGAATTATGACTAATGATAATATGACATCATTACATTATGACTTTCAATAATTATGTCAAACAATAGAGACCCGTATATACCTACCTCAGGCTCTATGCAGTTATGCACATGCAGTCATATATGGCTGCTGGGCTTTAAATTCAAAGTTCGATGCTACCTGCTAAACTGAGCTAATTTTATTGCGATCCATCCCGGAATCGTGACAAAAAGGACAGGACAGTTTTTATCAATCATCATCATCATTTCACGCAAAGTCGTGGGGAGAAGCTAGTGTTCAACAAAAGTGATAATTACTTCTATTATATCAATCCTTACTTCTTATATCATCTCCATCCGGTCGAACCCACGTAACTCTAATACCCCGGCCACACACTCGACGACTGGTATGGGAAGTAGTGAGAGAAGTATCAGGGCATTATGGCGGCTGATGATGAGCAGAGGAGCCACACTACGTCGCTACCTACTTCCCTCGATACTTCCCATGCCACTCGTTAAGTATGTGGCCGGTGTATAACCAGGCTTCTAACCACTGCGCTTACTTGCTAATAATACGATTCTACCGCTACCGTTGATTATCAAACGGAAGCCATTTTAATCATACAAAAAGGGCTTATATCCACGTGAAAACTACCCCACTTACGACCTTTTAACTAAAGATTATAGTGCGTAAGAGATAGCGTAAGTGCCATATTTAAACAAGTATACTTAAGACGTTTTATTGAAGGAAATTGGTGAACGTGCCTCGATGAGATAGCGATGGCTGATCTTCAAGAATGGACCAATTATCCTGTTTGCCTTAATAACTGGAAGCTACGCGTAAATCTGAACGGGATAGGAACAGGATATATTTTATCAGTGGTAACTTTGGTAAAGTGTATTGAAGTAACTTCGAAAGCGGGGTAATTTATCTATATTATTATCGCATGTGACTCTCCTCTTTCACAACTCACCTCGATCTCCCCTACGTAGGCATATTTTGAAAATAGTATAAAACAACTAGTTTAATTTAGATGTATAATCATTATAATGGTCGGTCTTGTTCTCTTAATAGTTGTTGCGTGTCTAATCATATTAAAAGCTGGTACGTAAGCTTAGTTAACTTTTGTCGTAAAATATAAACAATCAAGATATTTTAGATAACTACTTTTATTTATATATTCTAGTTGTTAAGATTTTAATCATCAGATAGGAATTTTAAGGGGAGAATTTTTATGTCAGGAAGAAAGTTCTTATATCGATAAATCTTATAATCGATACTTTTCTCATATACTATCGCCCCCAGCTTTGTTTGTAACCGTATATTTTTTATAAGGAAGTATTATTATTTATTATATATTTATTTAATAAAATACAGAGTATTCTTACAATAATCATAGCCCCGCAAAACTCAATAAAGAGTTTGTCTGTGGGGTCATCAGTCTCTGTACCTAACTTAATTTTATAGTAGTGCAATTACTACAAAATATTGAGGTAGTGTATTTTTAACATAGATTTAAATTTAGACTCCTTATTTTCACATCTTATGGCTTCGGGCAAACTATTAAGCAAAAATGGAATTCTTTTCCTATGACTTCGGAGTCAATGACAAAGTTTACACAAAGCATATTTGAAATGATCGCTAGGTTAGAAAAAAATATGGATGAATAAAGTTTTAAAAATCCTTTTAAATTAAAGAAGGAACTTGCGTTATTATTTTGTTTCATGTTTATACATAATCTCAATATATTTGCACTAGCAAAACATGGAGGGTTCACTAGTACTTAATATAAGAAAATTATCGATAATTTAGTTTGTCGATAGGTATCTCTCTGTCATTAAATTATACCCCCGCAATTCCGATGTTTGCTAATCTACTTTACTTGCTATTCTTTCAGCTGGCCTAAGTACCTACTACTAGTATCTTTATGTTTTTCTTTATATAAGTTGTCACACTGTACACTCCTTTTCTGAAAAAACCCAACCCCAAAGGTACTGTAGTCCTTCAAGAAAACAAAAACACAAACTATGCATATATTTTAAGTAAATTATTATAGCTTAAAATAGAATAACACAACCGTATTGTTGAGAACACAACAGCCCACGCATCCAATAAAGAAACTCTTATCACTCCTAATCTGGAAGCCAGTAGGAGTAGTGAAAATGACCACCATTTCAATAATCTACACAAATATTATCTAACAGCATAAATAACAATATATAAGTCAGAATGCGCGGAAACCTAACGTCACATAAATTTGTAAAGCGTTCACCCGCGCTAAACGACCGAGCCTCCGGCCTTGCTTCTAAACTGTTGTCTTCTCCCATCCCATCTACATCTACTCTAACTTTATCTTTAACCACATCACTTTTAAGTTTAGTTTCGTTTGAAACGTTAACGTCTCCACATATTTCATACGTGCCTATTACTCCATTTCTATCGCCCTCAGTAATTTTAAGTCATAAAGTTCGAAATTCATCTCACTATCTCACGTCTTTTGTTTTTAAAGCTACTGTAAACTAAGTTTAGCTTACAATGGAATCAGCAAGTTGTAGCCCCAGGATAATAGTGTTTAAATTATTGCCTGGTAGCGTTATTCGCTTGGAATCATTCACTATCTGCGATCTGGCCGATTCTGACATACTTTAAGGGCTGCCTCACTCCTTGCTTTAATGATTCATGATTTACGAGGACTTATGAGAAATTTGTTCCTTTATATTTATGTTTATATCTTGATGAGTGTGAAGGTTTAAAGTGAACTTCTTTGGCTCAAGGCGTTTCAATGAATGTTGAGTGAATTTATGCGAATGCGAAAATAATCATCGATGATTAAGGTGGTCGTAATTAATTTATTATGATATAAATCATTTAGGTGATAACAAACAAGGTTTTGAAGATGGTCTTAATTGTCTTGTCGTAAATTGCAGTTTACTTCTCACGTGTGTGGCCTGTGTTTTACAGATAAATATTTTTGACGTTTATTACCGTACTTCAAAAATATTGCTGCAGGAGTGAATCCCCTGATTGATAATCATTTTTATTTTAATATTTTTTAATATCTGTTTTGTTTGTGTCTTTATGTCTATAAGTGGTGACTAAGCTAGTCAAAAAGATCATCATGTATATAGTCGATGATATCTGATCTGATGAACGGCTAGTACTTATGCAGTGGATGGGATTAGCACAGGTCCTAGATACATGGGCTGAATGTGATAGATAAGTAATTAAATATACCTACCTAGATATTATATATATGGCTGTCTTTATGAAATTTTTGAACGTGCAACTCTTTTTTATATTTTTTTTCTTTATTCATAGGAAACAAGATTAGGCGCGCAAGCCTTTTTTTTCCTCGTCTGCTGAGCACTTTTTAAATAGCATATAATGTACCGTACACCGTAAACTCGTATTAAATATGACAAATAAATTTGAATAAAACTTCTACTATCGGAAGTATCTCAACCAAGTTAACCGCCAGCCCTAATAAACGATAATTTCCTGCATTGTGTCCAACAAAGCTGCGCAAGCGATTGATTTGCATAGCAGAGCGTTTATTGCATTTTATTAGCGTTATACCACCGTCTCCGCAGGGAGCCGACGGTGCATACACACCGGCGCCCTGGGGCTCGGGGGGTGAGGATATTATGAAATGATTGTGAAAATGTTGGGGCTTATGTAAATTAGGTTACAAATACAAGTGATTGTGACAATGCTTTGGGTTTTGATGCAAGGAACAATATAAAGGACAAGATTATTGCTGGATAGGTGGGTAGGGTGTGGAGGACGCGGTTATCGCGTGATAGCGATATGATATGATCGAGTAAACGATACTTTATAATAGTTTGAATCTTATAAAATGATTTTTACGCTAGACCCTAATCTGTTATACAAATGCCATTGTTTCTTTTGTACGAGCGCGTGGAATTTGTGTCTGAACATGGCACGCGCTCAAAAAACAATGGCCCCGCGCTCAGACACAATGGCCACGGGCTTGGATAAAAGAAACAATGGCTTTTGTTTATCAAATTAGGGTCTTTGGCGTAAAAGTAATTTTAAAAAATTCAAACTATAACACTGCTTGATAGAACCATACACATGCTTTGTCTTGCTGTTATACTTTATCATACGTTAGGTCGTTCTCTGAAATTAATGAGGCATTTAGGTAGCTTTCATGATTTTCTGGAATTGTCAAGGTTTATGAATATATTTATTCACTCTTAAATTAATTAGAATTCAAAACCCACTGCATGGATCCCGTTATATACAAGAAGTTAAACTTAAACTTGAAAACATTACTGTGCTTGACTACCAAAACCTTAAGTTATATAATAATCTTGTAACCGACTTAAGACTTGCATGTTTAACTGCTGTTTAGCGTGCCAAGACCACCTTTAAAGCACCTTTATAAAACAAAAGGCTGATTAAGTATACAATTCGAATGTACTTACGTCTGTTTTCTAATGAGCGTTGCAAACTGCTATTGTCCTGGTCAACCCATTAAGGGTTATCTTAAGGCTTTATTTAAATTATTAAACGCGTTGAAACGTGAGCGCATAATATACTTTTTTAATGTCGAATTGAGAGTCCAGGTGTTCACATTGTAACTTGAAGAATAAAGATGTTACATGCTATTTTATAAATGCGTTTTAGTTTTTGGCCACTGAGACATAGACACACATTTTCCAGTACTAATTCACAGGTATATGTGTTACTTTGTTCACCACAAAAAAAGACATCAAATACGACAAAAACCGCAAAACTAGGGCAAAGCACGGTATTTTCTAGCCGTTATACATAGATATAAAATGTCTACCAGATTAGTTAAATATTGTGGAAGTCGTGTTATGTAGGTAATAGTCGGTATTCACATTAATACTTCAGATAAAATTACCAAAAATTTTGCTGGTCTTCGAATGTAAGCAATTTGAATAATGAAAATACTTACCTAAGATTTAGATTCATTTATTTCATAATACAGATTACATTATAAATTGCAGGCATGTCAATTTACAAGAATTCATATTATGATCGTCAAAACAAGGATGTCATAAGATTTTTCGGCTAAATAAATAAATAACATAGGACATTTCTACACAAATTGACTACAAGCCCCACGGTAAGCTCAAGACGATATATGTAATATACAAATACTTAAATACATAGAAAACAACCATGACTCAGGACAGGGACAAATATCTGTGTCATCACACAAATAAATACCCTTACCGGGATTCGAACACGGGACTATCGGCTTCATAGGTAGAGTCACTAGTGTCACTACCCACTAGGCCAGACCGGTCGTCAACTTTACAATTAGACTTAGGGCTTTTAGGATTGTTAAAATTACCTTACTTCGTACGTATTAACGTATAGTATAATGTTTAAATTACGAAATAAATGCATTACTACTTGACGCAAACGAACAAAAAACACTCGCATTTTCCCTAATGTCAGTAAAAACAAAGTAACACAATATAAATTCGCTTTTAATAAGACATTAGTACGAGTAATTGTCCAAAGGTTTTTACCCGTTTAAGCACTTATCGCCGGTGATGTTCGCGATTCTGTTGCTTAGTAAAAAGGCCGTATTTTCATATAAATTGTATGGCGGTTACTTCGTTTTAGAGTTGTAGTCAAGATCAGCACCTGTGGCTTGAATCATGCGTACGCGCCATTACTTTGGGAGGTAGATCATTTATAAGGTGCTACTATAGAAACTTGGTTGTAAAGATCTGGCGAGAGTAAAGTCGCTTTTGTACAATTGACGTTTCTAAACTATCCAAATCTCCTATTTACTACATCTACATATTACTAACAACTTTAACCAGACGAACATTCCTCGGGTAGTCTTGAGTTTTGCCAAACAGTAGAAGTGAAAAAGCATAAATAAAACAAATTACTATTTTTAGCCTTACTTTTGATACATAATCAAAGCTAGGTATGACGGAAGCAATACAATATACAGACCAAAAAATTAGGCTCCTGTACGGATTGTGAACTTTCAGGAACTGAAAATAATTTTTTTTCTGTGTATGACCCGTTTTATTATAAACTTGAACTTATACTACAAAACGTGTTAGGTAAGTAAATTTATAACATTAGCTTTAGATAAACAAATAAAAATAAGTCAGTACTTATTGTCAATGAGTTAAACTCGCATTCAATCGAGTTCCCATAGTGCCACTCTTAATTTCCCAACGATCGCCTCCGGTACAGATTCAAAATAACAATAATTTGGCAAATTTATTCCGATGATCACCTTTTGTTCCCAGTAATGAGCGGGTACACTCGGCCGAATTTAAAATACCATTAACTCCGTAATGTCTCGAGAAATTTATCGGCAGAGCTTATACAGGACTGTGGTGGGACGTATTCAGATGATTTAATCAATTTCTTGTTATATCGTCCTTTTTTTAATTATATTGATATAAACTAACACGATTTCAGGCCATAAATAAACGTAAGTTTTTACGCGATTAAGTCCCGTGTTAGTTTATGTTGTTTTAATTGTCATAAAAAATGGTAATAGTTATTTACGATACAAGTGCGGAAAAGAGGAAATTCGAAACGAGTGGCGATAAATTAAAACACGACCGCAGGGAGTGTTTTAAATCGACACGAGTTGCTCTTTTAAACAGTCTTTTCAATGTTGATAATAGGGTCATACACAGCTGTTTTTTTCACATATGTACCTAACCTGTGTAGCTAACTAATGTGTATAAAATCACATTTAGAAACTTTTATGTGTAGTGGGTGGTTTGAAAATGTGATGTCTACCTCAAACTTTAAATGCACTTTTCGCGGGGTAGTCACACAAATCTCTGTTTTGACATTTTGCTGGGACGTCAGTTAGCCGCGACCACGACCAGTGAAACCTGTGTCGAAACGTCGGTAAATAAAGGTAACTAAATAAATTCGCGATAGACCCGTTTCTAAATGTGATTTAATATGTGTTCAAACCGCGAGTTTTAAATGTTATAATGTGTATAAACCCAAAGACTAATAAAACCTAATTTTCTCATGAAATCATTTTCTGCATATAAGAGTAATTACTCTTTTTCTGCTCGTAATGTACCTATTGTCAACTTACAGTTAGTGTGTATCATTACATTCATTATTCATATACACACAAACTGTAAGTATGAAGTATGACCCAAAATTATATTGCGTACACACGTCAAGGGCGATATCACAAACTGTAATTAAACAATCTCGAATGCGGCCCTGCTCGATTAAGTGTCTATAATTTGTCGGGTTGCTTTGGTATTGTGCGTTGATTGTAGCGTTAAGGTTTTACGACTTTTTTTGCCTTTTTTTTGTGTAGTGGCAGGTTTTAAAATGTGTAAGTAAAAATAAGTAAAGAGTATCAGATGGTCATAAGCGTTACATAATATACAGGACGAATCCAAATGGGATATTAGCAGGCATCGTAAACTGTGAGCGAAATCCATTGAAGTACTAGTGTAACTGATTTTCATACGTCATTTCAATGGATTTCGCTCGCAGTTTACGATGCCTGAACATTAGTTACCTATGGGTTTAAATTGTTTTGAAACTAGGACTTACTAAACTAATGATTTTACGGAAGCTAAATTGTTAGAGCAGTGGGCCCGTGTCCGAAAGCTATTATGTTCGCATCCCGCCTTTTAAAAAAACCTGCCAAGTGCGAGTCGGACTCGCGCACGAAGGGTTCCGTACCATTACGCAAAAAACGGCAAAAAAATCACGTTTGTTGTACGGGAGACCCACTTAAATATTGATTTTATCCTGTTTTTTGGATTTCGTCAGGTGACAAACAAAACTCACTAATTGCTAAAAAATAATTAAACAAAAATCACCCTTATTTAGCTATTAACTTGTGGTAGTAATTAGTGAGTTATCACCTGACGATTTGTTGTTATAGCGGCAACAGAAATACATCATCTGTGAAAATTTCAACTGTCTAGCCATCACGGTTCATGAGATACAGCCTGGTAACAGACAGACGGGCAGACGGACAGCGTAGTCTTAGTAATAGGGTCCGGTTTTACCCTTTTTACCCTAAAAACACTACAGCATAGCGAGATTAACTTAGCTGACAAAATCGCGACACAACACTTTGATTGAGACTTGGGACCAATGAACCGGTACTTCAAAATACCTAAAAGTACCACTGAATATGGGAAGGGCTCTGGTCAACATACCTACGAAATGCTCCGTGGCCCCCACCCCCCAACCCTCGAGCTGTAAATGTGTGGGTGTTGTGCGTAAACACTAGGAAATCGGCGTACGGACATAATTGTCTATCTTTCTATTCTGTTCTCTATAATAATTTATGATAATGCTAAAATCCCCCATATTTTAAGTTTTATCCAATGTCCACCTGTTTGCGGGTTGTTTTATGTTTAATTCATGGTGATAGCAAACGCCATGGATGAACTTAATCAGTATCTATACATAACTTAGATCAGACTGGCCAATTGTGGCAGGAAACGCTGTTAAAACGCCGAATATTTTACATAGCGATGACAGATGATGCATGAAATGGATGAATTAGACAGAACCAAGCTTATTCTGTTAAATTTATTTAAGCCACACACACACACACAATCTTTAATAGTTATTAGACTAAGTAATATGCTCTCTCCTTTAAATGCTGGCTGTAATAATCAGACGGCACGGCACTATTGGGTCAATCTCTGAGAATATGTCTTTCATCTAATTGCCACGACTCTTTTCATACATTTTGTATGGGTCGCGGCAATTAGACAGCAGACAATTGTTTTATTTATTTTTAGGGTTCCGTACCCAAATGGTAAAAACGGGACCCTATTACTAAGACTCCGCTGTCCGTCTGTCCGTCTGTCTGTCTGTCTGTCACCAGGTTGTCACCGTGATAGCTAGACAGTTGAAATTTTCATAGATGATGTATTTCTGTTGCCGCTATAACAACAAATACTAAAAAGTACGAAACCCCCGGTGCGCGAGTCCGACTCGCACTTGGCCGGTTTTTATTATTTATTGGTATGCTAGCAAATCATTATCTGTTTAAAATCTATCGTAGATAAATAGGTTTTAATATTTTCGTCCTCGTGCAATAAAACTGTGTATTAATAATATTTATAGAGCTTAGGGTTAATTTTGTTCCTCTCGAGATCTGAAAGTAATGTTTTCGTTTTCAATTAGGAATTTTCTCTTGGTCATTTAATTTAAATTGGTTAGTGTAATTTCAGAGTAAAGTATACAATCTTCTACCACGTAATCTGTACCACTCGGCCACGGCCCGCCCATTATAATTCGATTTTATTATTATGGGAAACCGACTATTAATGCGTATACGCATTAACTCCCATACCGTATTATATATAAGCGCGTTATAAGAGCATTCTTTACGACATTGTTCTTTAATTGCGATTTATAGGAAAAACATTGTTAATAGCTACGTTAAACTTTGGTATTAGGCAGTAATTATCGTTATTTAGTAAGGTTAATAAAGATATAGTTTTATAATTAGAATTTAAAGCTGGGAGATTAGGTTATTAAAGACGGTTTTGAGATTTGATGAGATTTCGTAATTTGATATTGTTTTGTACTTTTACGTATATGAAATATACAAAATTAAGCTGATTTTTGTGTTTTTATAAAAAAATATTTCTTCAGAAGGAAACCAACTAAAGTCGGACCAAGCTAACTTTGCATAATATTTGCAATGAAAAATGAAAGCGTCAAAAAGAAATATCAGCGTTAATGTCAAATTCTATGAAAATATGGCGTTTATTATTATAAAACTCTTACTCTGTGTTGGTGTGTTCTTTTTAAATCGGTGCAAAGTTAGCTTAAACGGCCTGTACCTGTTTTGATATGTGTCAAAAACAATGAATTGTTTTGTTTCTTCCTACAACTTAAAAGTTAAAACCTGTGCGGTTATTCATTCATTCATTTATTCCTAAGTATTTTATATTTACAACTATTTCTAAGTTACATAACACACTTCAGTCTATATATAATATTAGGTATAAGATATGAGGTTATGGTGACATGATTTATAAATTTTATGATATATGATGATGGTCATAGTTGTCAGTATGACAGTCTGTGATACGTCATTATCGCGTGGATATTAATTGCGCCGAGTCAAAAGTGACATCACGTGAAAATGATATACCCAGTATACCCACGAACACGGAATTCACAGCTGCCGAATTAAATATCAGTTTCCACCCAAAAACAATTCATCAAACCAGTCTTACGAACAATCCGACATCAGTACAGTTATTACGTCTATCGGAGCGCGTGCGTCGAATACAAATATTTATTATGCCGGGAAAAAGTAGCCATTGTACGCCCGGGGCGTCTCTTCTGAAGGAGTCGCGTCCGTATAATGCACAGAGAAGAGTATGGAGTAGCTGTTGGTTAATATTTTTTAATACATGTTTATTATCGCGTCCGTTAAATGCACGGAGGAGATATGACGTGGCTGTTAGTAAACATTATTTTATACATATATGTTTGTTATGCCGGGAAAAAGTAGCCATTGTACGCCCGGGGCGTCTCTACTGAAGGAGTCCGGTCCTTGTGATGCACAGGTAAGTCTGTAGAGTAGCTATTGGTTAACTTCTATTGTATAAATGTTTTTTAAGCCGGAAAAAATAACCAGTACCCCTGGGGCGGGCGTCACCACTAAAGGAGTCGCGTTCGAGTAATGCACCAAGAAATCTATGGAGTGTCTTGGTTATGCCAGACTTTATTATAGGGACCATTTGCGTTAGAGGCGCCACTTATTGGTTAGAATTAAAAACTATGTAAAACATGATAATAAGACTTCACGCCCAAGGTGTCGCCCACCACTATTCACTTGCTCATTATGCTTCTGTACGCGTTGGAAATCAATTATAACATTTGACACTTTATACATTAACTTTATATAATTTAAACTTATGCTAACAAAACCTAAACCTTAAATATAAAAGACTTCCCCCAAATCACTCCCTTCCGACATGGTCGCAAGGACGCTAGCGGCGTTACCCCTCTGCACCGCCAGACTTAGCCTCTGGGCAAAGAAAGCGCTCGCCCTATGATCGCCTGAGATTCTGAGATCGTTGGAAATTAGCTCCACGCATGAATTTATTTTTATTTTTGGATTCATAATTTATATCGTTGGAACACCGGAAATGATAAAAATACTTTTGTAAACCTTAACATTATTTTATTAAAAAATATTTAAAATGTTGAAAATTTTTGAGCGGTTGAAACGCTCATATTTTTTGGCGCGAATTCGACAGAGCGTGATGACGTCACACGTTGGGCGGCCCAACTGACGTTTGCTACTAATGACACTAATCTGTCGAACGCGTGACGTCACGTGGCGTTTCGAGCGTTTCGCTCACTAGCTTTTCGCGGGCAAATTTTTGTACTTTTTATTTATAATTTTAAGTAATTAAATGGTAATTTAAAAACGGAAATGCATTTGTAACATGATATAACGGTAACAAACATCCGAATAAAACATATTTCATTCAAATATAAACTTCATGCATGAGGCTAATTCTTTTATTTGGTGGATTAAATCGTAAACTTAAACTTGACAAATATAATTCGCGCTAATAAAAAATGTGTAAGCCTAAAAGTAGCACGGGGCGTATCTTCTGAAGGAATCGTGTCCGTGTGCTGCACAGTTAATAAAAATGCATATTATGTTTGGAAAAATTTGCCATTGTTCGCCCCGGGCGTCTCCACAGAGGTATGGAGTGGCTGTTGGTTAGGGCCAGTTGCACCAACCACAAATAGCAGACTGATTAACGTCAAGCAGCAGAGAACTATGAAACTTTCCATACAAAAAAATTTAGCGAACGGTAAATTGGTGACAGACGGTTTGGTGCAACCGACCCTTAACCTTTCGTATGCGCACGTCAAAAAATTGCCAGCAATCGTGACACCTTCATGTTTAAGTTGAATATATATGGAGCAGATCTGCTCCTAAGCGTACAAAGGTTAACATTTATATTTATACAGGTGTTTATTATGTTTGGAAAATGTAGCTCCAAAGAAGGCGAGACCAATGTCAATAATCTCACTAGTGGGAGAAAGGAACACATCAAAAAAATCTGCCGTAAATAATTATTGATGTGGGATTAATTATTACTATTTATTACCATATACAAATATATTGTCTACAATATGATCAATTGTCTCTATACATTTTCTGTGCGCCGGTCGTCTCAGCGCGCTTTGGGCCAGCATTGTGGCACAAATGTGATCAAATTATAAAGAGTGGCGGTTGCCCGCGGCACGCTCCTGCGTCCACAGCCGATTGCAGACATCGCAGTCAGAGCAACTAGGGAACGCATAAGCTCTTCAACTTCACGCCGGTTCGATTCCGGCCTCGGCCACCGGTAGACTTGGTCACTCTTTCTTTAGTATATGACATCTATTTCAGATTATAGTCGCAGTCAGAGCTATGAACAATGAAATAACGTAAATACGCGATAGACTCGATTTTAAATGTGATTTAATAGATGAAATAACGTGTCTTTACCTACTTACCTACTGCCGCTAGTCTGACCAACCAAAATGTGATAAAATTTTCATCATAAGGCACTGATTCGAATAGAGTGTTTATATTGAAAACTGAAATGGCGTTAAAACTAGAAAATAAGAAATAATATGTTTCATAAACATTCAGTTAACAATCTGAATGCCAAAGTAAAAATTGCATTTTGGAGTTCATACTCTAGTTAGTTCACAAAAAAAATTTCTTTTCACGAATTCCCTCCTAAATTTGGGAAACAATCTAATTTAAATTGACGAGTTTGTCCCATCAGTCTGTTCCTATCTTCTGGGCAGGCGCGAATAATCGCAACACGAGAATTATAAAGGTATCTCTGGTTTTATCGAGTTTTTCGGTTATGGGTTTATCATACGCCACCGAAGGCGTATGAACAGTTGACGTCAAAGATATGTTTACAATTATGCATCTTACTCCATTGTAGTAAGGCGAAAAATGTTAACATATTTTTGACATGGATTGAACAATGGACTCAAAAAAAGATTTCACGTACGAAGAGTAGCAATTACGCTGTGGTGTTATAAAGGTCTCGGTTTTGTTGTGGTTGTTCAAAGGAGTCATTTTTAATGTTTTTGTTGGTACCAAAAGTATGATAAATTAATATATATAAAAAATTGGGGACAATCTTATACAGATCGACCTAGCCCCAAACTAAGCGAAGCTTGTACCATGGGCACTGGGCGACGATATACATACTTATATAGATAAACACATACTTAGATAAATAGATAACATTCATATTTCTTTGGGACTGATATGAACCTGGCATGTTAGAAATACAATCGCCATACTTATGCGTTGCATAATTATTTAGTGCATGTAGATTTAAGGCCAACCACCAACCACTGATTTATAAAAATACGAGTGTTACGTTGTAATCGTAGACTACTACGATTAGACTACGAGCAAATTCGAACGTACACTGACATCAAAATGATATCTAAATGATGTCATTTAGTTATCGTGCGCTCACGCCAATGCATGCAACAAGTACAAGCGAAATGAACGATAACTGAATAAACTGAATGGCATCATTTAGATATAATTTTGATTTCAGGCGCTGGTGGCCTAGCGGTAAGGGCGTGCGACTTTCAATCCGGAGGTCGCGGGTTCAAACCCAGGTAGCATTTATTCGTCATTATGACGTCATTATTACGTCAGTATGACGTCGCCGACGTCACTTTGCTACTTGGGAACCCGGCTCGTACCAATGAGTTTTTCGGAACAGTACGAAATATCATTTGATATTTAACAGTCGCTTTTTGGTGATGGAAAACATCGTGAGGAAACCGGACTAATCCCGATAAGGCCTGGTTTACGCTCTGGGTTGGAAGGTTAGATGGCAGTCGCTTTCGTAAAAAGTTGTACCTACGCAAATTCTTGAGATTAGTTGCCAAGCGGACCCCAGGCTTCCATGAGCCGTGGCAAAATGCCGGGACAACGCAAGGAATATGATGAGTGTAAGTTCAAATTGGATTGGCAATTGTGCCTTCTAATTAAATAAGTATAGGATATCCAATATGTGGTGACCGAGATTATATGATACATGATAGGAGATATCATGTGTTATTTATTTATTTTTATTTACTTACACTCCAATATACCTTTAGTATAGCATGAATTTTCTCAAATGATTTTTTACGCCTCACACCCTAATCTGTTAAACAAAAGCCTTTGTTTCTACTTTGCGGCTACCGATGCTACCGCTACTGACTGAACGGGAACAAACTCGTTTAAAAAGGAATTTTACCGTCCTATTTATACGGTTCAAATTTATGTAGCAGCTCTATATTCTGAGGCTACATACTCCTTCATTACCCAACCCAAACTCGTTAGTATCTCAGAATGAGCTGTTACATTTTGAACCGCAATACTATCACTAAAGATAGATATAACTCCGTAATAGATGGATACAGTCTAAGGAAAAAACGTGCCTCAAAAATCAAGAAAATTTGATTCTCGTTCAGAGGGCGCTACTAGCTTTGGCCTACAGTCGTATAGATGGCGTTGACGGTTTCGTTTGTTATTTAACAATTTTAACGCATATCAGTGAAAGAACATGGGTCAAAATCATAAAAATAATTAATGCAAATAAAAAAAATCATTTATCCATATTTAAATACATTTTATCGTATTCTTATAAATATTCATTTTTAGTTTTAAAGTGTGTCGACAGATGGCAGTGAATTTACTGGGGTTACAAAATTTACTATGACAGTACCGCTTTAGTATAAGTTACTCTATGCTATCACGATAGTTGCTTTTTAACGACATGGTTGCTTTGGCACGCGCTCGGCACGCGACTAAGGCGCCTCTCCAAAAATAAACAAAGGCTTTTGTTTAACGGATTAGGGTCTGAGGCCTAAAATTTTTTTAGAAAATTCATACTACATATATCCATAATATAGTTAAGACTAAACACTTCACCTAAACCTTGATTAATATGACCTCGGTCTCTTTAAAACAACAGTGAATAGGCTGTTACTGAACCGGTGAGCTCCATCTTAGGCCCTGTCTTCACTTTCCATCAGGTGTGACTAGCCGATCAGTTTATTAAAAAAAAAACACAAAAAGCAACACAAATTAATAAAAGTACTTACACAAGCAGAATCTAAAAGGTTAGTGATCTGTATTTGTAAGAGTTGCTATAGACATATAGACAACATAAAGTAATAATAACTATTACTTGGTCATTGTATTCATTAGGCACACCCTTACGCATATGTATGTCAAACGTTCTCAAATTACTATATGTAGTACTTACTTCTAATGCAGGTGGTCTCCAAATACGAAAGAATTTATTCGGAAGGACAGTCATGATACCAATTATATTTTAGATTACATTAAAAAAACTAACCGATCTATAGAATAAAACAAAATTAAATTTATAAACACTGTTAGATAATTTTGAATAGCAAAAAAACCGACTACTCAAAACAGTTTGAAATGCCATATAAATTATTGGCTGATATTTAACATTCTGCCACTACGCTTATAAAAACACAATAAACGATGTTGCAATTTTGCAGTTTTATTTATATAAAATTGACATGAACCTTATAAATAACACATTATTAACAAATTCCAATAAATGTGAATTGCAAATTCCTTCTCAGCCTCTCTAGTGAAGTACTATTACGGCACAAAATAAGCAAGCGTGCTTGTAATGTGTGTGTGCAAATAAAATAATAATCAACAAATAATTGTGAGAATAAACATTCTGCTCAGCTGTTATTTGTAGTGCAGAGTTCTTAGTACCTTAGTTACTCGTACCATCTGAAACCAAGATGCGGCAAGCGATAACCAGTCTTCATTAGTTACTTATCTTTCGATTTAGGTTATAATAAATATGTGATAGTTGCACAGATAGCTACGTTAGTGATGTCTCAGTTAATGTGGGAACTGAGGCAGTCAACAACGCTAATAGAATAAAGGACACCGTACAGTAACATTTCCATCTTCACCATTTAGCATCTTCACCATTTAGAGTCATCAACTGTGTTGTTTGTTCAGAAACTTCCTGCCTCGCATAGCTATACTGTTCAATGAACTGTCGCCTGCAGTATTTCCGAGATACGACCTTCAAAAAAAGAGCGTAGGTACTCCCATCTGCTATCTGCGTTGCATGGAACGCACAACCATTCTGGTGTTGCGGGTGTCCATGGGCGACGGTAATCGCTTACCATCAGGCGATTCGTATGTTCGTTTGCCTCCTATACTGCTCCTATATAATACAAAAAGGTAAATACATTTTAAGATATACAAGGCCGACGACAAAATAAGGAAAGCTGCCTTCACCAGTGAAGGAAGACATTCAACTACCTCATATAACACATATAATATTTCTCATACAAGTACAATTAACGGGGACAGTAGTAAGTACAATTTAGGCAAGCAAGTTTTATATCAGTTCCCGATGTCTGATTACATGACGACAGTGCTACTTAATGCTGATCTGATGAATGAGACCGAAGATGGCTATAGGAACTCTGTCTTAATACTCGTAATTATTATAAATAAATAAAAAACTCTTATTTCCACCTTCCACCAAGCATACTCACTTCTCGATGAGATTAGCTCAGTACCGGGACAAGTGGCGTATTAGAAGAGAGGCCTATGCTCAGCAGTGGACGAGAAAGGGCTGACATGATGATGATGATCGCTAACCATTTCAACATAAAACATTTTGCGCATCGACTGATGTATGTTTGTGTTAAGGTCAATGTGGCAAAGAGCGTCTATCAGGTAGGACCATCTAAAAGCTCTTTCGTTGCTTTTAGATGGTCCTACCTGATAGACGCTTGCGGTTGTACAATATTCCACTTACACTTACTTACAGAAGGTCGGTAGAGCATGCGGAGCAAAGATCTTTCTGATTGTGCAAAAATTTCATATTACCATAGAGTAACTCATACTAGAGCGGTACTGTCATAGTAAATTTTGTAACCCCAGTAAATTCACTGCCATCTGTCGACACACTTTAAAACTAAAAATAAATATTTATAAAAATACGATAAAATGTATTTAAATATGGATAAATGATTTTTTTTATTTGCATTAATTATTTTTATGATTTTGACCCATGTTCTTTCACTGATATGCGTTAAAATTATAAATAACAAACGAAACCGTCAACGCCCTCTATACGAGTGTAGGCCAAAACAAGTGGCGCCCTCTGATCGAGAATCAAATTTTCGTGATTTTCGAGGCACGTTTTTTCCTTAGACTGTATCCATCTATTACGGAGTTATATCTATCTGTGATATTACGGTTTTCTCCACATTGACATAATAGCGAATTAAGTATTTGATAAAAACACACATATTTTATATGATTGCCAATAAAACTTGCAGCTCGCTCAGTGTACGCTGGCCCCGCCCAAACCGGGCGCACTAAGTGTAAGGCCTGAGTGGACGCTCGAAGCGGAGCGTTCGGCGGGGCGTGCAGCGTGGCGTCGGGCTCACAAGTGATTTGAGCAGCGTGCACTAAGGACGCTCCTATACGTTTGCATTTGTTTAACATGCACGCCGCACGCCCCGCCCCGCTGCACGCTCAACACGAGCGTTCACTCAGGCCTTACACTAACGGCCCACAATGATGTATTGTGGCTCCGAGTCAAAGGTTCTATTCCATTAACATTTTATAATTTGTTTATCCGATTGCTAAAACGTCGAAGTGTCGAGTTGATGGTGGACAAATGTTTGCTGAGATTTTTGGTAGCAAAGAAGCGTACATTTTGCCACAGGTCAACGAAATAAAATACATTTATTATCATTTAAAAAAATGCAAATATGTACATAAAAAACCGGCCAAGTGCGAGTCGGACTCGCGCACCGAGGGTTCCGTGCTTTTTAGTATTTGTTGTTATAGCGGCAACAGAAATACATTATCTGTGAAGATTTCAACTGTCTAGCTATCACGGTTCATGAGAGACAGTCTGGTGACAGACAGATGGACAGATGGACAGCGGAGTCTTAGTAATAGGGTCCCGTTTTTACCCTTTGGATACGGAACCCTAAAAAGATAAAGAAGGACTCCAAAACGGACTCCGCTCAGCATAATGCCACGATTTGATTTTCAGCGAGTGCTGAGTTACATACTAATACAGTTATCAATAATTTAAAAAGTTGAAAACAATATTCCAGCTACTCACATTCACGTTTAGGTAAGTATTGTATAAATATACAAGTGTTTAAAAATATCTGCTCAATTTGACAACAGCAAATAGTGAAAATGAACACTTACCTTCACATGAAAAATCAAATACCACGCTGCTATTTTCGACCTAGTACAAAAAAGCTATACACCGTACGGGAGTAGTTAGATCAAGTGGGGTAAAAATAAGATGTATCCTAAAATCCTACAGTTACAAGCATTATGGATTACATTGTATGATAAATATTTTCGTAAATTCTTATTCTTATTCTTGAATTAGTTTTTTGTTAATTAAATATATCTTAAATTAATTTTTAACAAGCAGAAACGTCTGCGATCGATGCTATTAAGCTTAGAATAAATTTAAAAGTGGAAAAATCCAGAGGCCGTGAGTTCAAGTCTCACCCAAGGCAGTAATTTTCCCACTTTTAGATTTAAATATATCTTGTCTTGTTTTTACCCACCATGTCTCACTTTTACCCCATTTGATCATATAAGTTTTCGTCAGCTAAACAATAGGTTTATTATTTAGTTTAAAATAACTAAATGCAATGTTGGTCCAAACATTGTACCCAATATGCTAATGACCCCGGCCCATTGGCCCCAACATTTAATCAAACATAGTTTAAGCACGAAACAATCAATTTGTCAAGCCGCACTGGCTCTAATGCTTTTTTATTTATTAATATTTTATAAAGTGATGCCGGTTTTGACAAGGAATTACACGAAGTCAAATTGTATGTCAGAACTATTAAGACACTGGCCTACCATCATTTAGAAAGCAAGATTTATTTACGATGATCATTATTTTTCTAAACTTGGTTATATATAGGTAAGTTAATTTTTGGTTCACACGTTCTCTATCTCTATTTGATACGTTCTAAATACGTATGGCAATTCAATTGCTGCTAATTTACGTCACTTACTGTGACTTTGATGAATGTCGAATAGGTAAATATCGGCTACGATTGCCAATGACTATACGAACACCAAAAGTATTCAACTGAACTACGTTTAAACAATAAATATGTAGGTATATTGAAAGAAAACATATTTTTACTTGTAATATCTTTTATAAACTTGCTTTTAAAACTGCCGACGCTTGAATGTAAAAAAATCGCAATCAAACTTCACAAAAAAAAATCCGAACACCAAAAGAAATCATTTCATAATAAATTGCGTCAAAAATCCAGTTTCTCTTCTCATTTATTTTAAAGTAGCATTTCTTTTAACACATTTAAATCGATTTAATACAGTCATCAAAGCGGCATCGAAAGAAAAAATCGAGTACAATCGATACGAGATCGGCTTAATCGATTCAGTAAAACAATTTCATCGGACGACATGCGACTGAATATGCAGATGGGATTCTCACGTTAAATATGTGCCATTCGATATATGAATGCGATTAATAAGAATAACTATTTCTTATACTGGCTATTGGATGTACATGGTTAAAATAAATAATAATAGTTCATTGCGACAGTTTCAAATGAAATAAACGGAGAAGAAGTACAGATGAGGTAGGAACAGTGCTCTCTTGTAACATTATAACGTAAAAAGTATAGTATGCGGTTTATCTACTGAGCTCGTTCACTTACCTGTACTGACAATGGCATTCTGTTAAACAAAAGCCATTATTTCTTTTGTGCCTGAGCGCGTGGCCTTTGTGCCTGATCGCGTGGCTATTATGTGGGAGCCTCACGCGCTTAGGCACAAAAGACATAATGGCTTTTGTTTAACATAATGCCATTGTTAGTACGTAAGTGAACGAGCTCAGTAGAGATAGCGTTAACTATACCTAGTGTCTCAGTGGTTGTTTGTTGTTTGTCCTTTATTCAGAGCAATCGAGGTTAAAACGGGCTATCAAATGTTGGGATTAGGCTGACCAAGGTTGACAAATCACTAGGACGTTTATCTTATTAGAATCTAAACAAAAGCTATACTCATCCCAAGAATTAGCGTAGGCACTAGTTTTTACGAAAGCGACTGTCATCTGACCTTCCAACCCAGAGGGAAAACTAGGCCTTGTTAGGATTAGTCCGGTTTCCTCACGATGTTTTCCTTCACCGAAAAGCGACTGGTAAATATTAAATGATATTTCGTACATAAGTTCCGAAAAACTCATTGGTACGAGCCGGGGTTTGACCTCCGGATTGCTTCGTTGAAAACCTATCAAAGCTATGGCACTACTAATAAATTACAATAAAAAAAAAATATATCGATTACTTTACTTAACATTAAAAATTCATAAATAAAACTATTTGTTAGGATTAAGGATGCCAAAATAAATATCATTTTTATATGGGGCGCAGGAATGCAAGATTTAGATTTAGATTGGATTTTAAAGATTTCGTGCGATTACTATTTAATTGGTAGGCAATAGGCAATTGGAATTCGGTGGTTGCGAGCGGCACAGGATCGGTCGGAGTGGCGAGCCTTGGGGGAGGCCTATGTCCAGCAGTGGACGTCTATCGGCTGACATGATGATGATGATGATGATGATGGTAGGCAAAATATGTCAAGAACATAAAAGTCAAGTTATTTTGTATAAAACTGTAAGTACCTAACATTTGAAATAAGAATCTTTTAGACTCGGCAAAGTACATACATGCTATCCCGATATGATAATCCGTAATAGCTCCCGTATTCCATTTGATAGCAATTAGCAGAACAAAACGAAGCAATATTTACATGGCACGCTTCAATAAATCATTCGGTTCACTTTCCTAAATTGATATTGTAATCCGTTCCCGTTGTTTTGCTCCTTTGCGGGGAATAAATGAAGACGTTGTGATGCGGCTTCGTTAAATTGCTATCTCCGTACACTGTTCCGTCGTGGAGTCGCTGTTGAAATATATACCTTTTACATTTCCAGATTTAATGTGTAATTTATCATTGAGACTTATACATTGGTATTATATTGTGTAGTTACTTATTTTAAGATTACTAAAATGATATAATAATTATCTCAGTATATGATGACAATGTAAATGTTGAATTGACTTGTAAAAAGGGCCCTTGAGCCCTACTTGCAGAAAAATTTAATATTACCTTACATAACTCAGAATTCAAAAATTAAAACCCGCGACAAAATGATAATAAGACCGACATAATGAGACTCCGATCGACCAGCAGATCAAGCGCCGGAAATGGAGTTGGATTGGGCATACACTCCGAAGGGATCCTGAGCACATACCGAGGCAAGCCCTTGACTGGAATCCCCAAGGAAAGAGGAAACGTTGCCGTCCAAAGCAGACCTGGCGCCGGACTATCATTGCAGAGGCGGAGGCTATTGGGAAGACTTGGAGCGAAGTCAAGCACGAAGCTCAAGACCGATCCAGATGGCGGCGCACTGTGGACGCCCTCTGCCCCACCTAGGGGACATAGGACAATAAGTCAAGTAAGTCAAAATGATAAAATAATTATCTCACTATTTGATGACAATGTAAATGTTGAATTGACTTGTAAAAAGGGTCCTTGAGTCCTACTTGCAGAAAAATTGAATATTACCTTACATAACTCAGAATTCAAAAATTAAAACCCGCGACAAAATGATAATGGTTTCATCTGGTAAGTTTATACACCTACATATAAAACATATCTAAGAAAAAGATATATTATAAATACTGTATAAAACAAAATTATAGCTCGATCTGTCGGACGCAACCGGGAACATTAATGTTGTATGCACAAATAGAAACTGCACAAAGGAAGCTTGATGCTGATTTAATCCCATTTTAGATTCATAGATGACAATTTTAAATTTTACAATAATTTAGCATGTTTGAACTATGACAGATTAGTTAAAAATGTTGAATTATATTGTAGTATTTGCAGTTTAGAATAGGAAAGGCTATGAGATTTAAAAATTATTCTCTCCGCACGCCTCTCCACACCTCCCCTATCCCCACTTATCGTATTCCCGATACAAAATGGAGAATCACGATGAACAGAAGCTGACTTATGTCCTCCACCGTGATATGTTCATTTCAACAATAAATACTGCAGGCCAATTATACAGTATCGGCGTTATGATGGAGGCCAATGTTAGGGAAGGGGATATATAGCGCTGTTAGTGGTTGAGATAGCTGAGATAGGTTTATTGTAAACTGGAGCCTGGGAACTCAAGGAGACTGTATAAAACAGATGATACGAGTAAACGATTATAAACTCTGTTTAGAATCAAACTTCGAGCCTGTTGAGTTCTCTGAAGATAAGTTACTAGGGAAATAAGAAAGATAGAAAACAAATAAATAGAATGAGTCCGATTTTTATTCCGAGAAGTAATGTGACATTCGGATGTCAACTGAATCAGAATAACTGTTAAGACATTTCTGCGGCTGCGTTAATACCACCGCTGTACGGAACGCCATCGCGATTCGCGACAGTAATGCGGTGCCGAACGTCACTAATTTTATCTAGGCAATTAACAGATACAACGGCGGCAGCAACGACGCAGCAACAGGCAGCAGCTACCGCCTGGTCACAAAGAACCTTGGGCAATTTGGAAGTCCTTAACCCTTAATTGGGCATAAGGAGTATATTTCCCATCCTATTTTGGACTTTATCTTTCTTTGACAAGGTTTCAAAATTGACTAAATTATGACATCCTTATGCCCAATTAAGGGACAGGCGCAGGTACCAAGATGGTCGATGTAAGCAAAACATGGCCAGATGGGGACTACTCCGTAGCCCCTCGATTCAGTGTACCTGCGACACAGCAACGCAAACCATGGCACATCTATTGGCGTGCCCCGCATGCAAGCATCGCTGCTCGGAACTGGATCTGAGGGACGCGACAGCCAGGGCTCTCAACACCGCTGCCTACTGGGCATCCATCGTATGAAAATGGAACCACGACACGAAAAGAAGAAGAACAGTAATGCAGCTGCAGACATCCGAACGTCACCTTAAATGTAAAAGTAACAAAGTCAACTTAGAAAGAACATACATAGTCAACATTAATCCACATCAAGACTAAGCAACTTTTTCCAACCCGTTTAAGGCACGAAGACGCTCCAACAATAACAATAAAAACAATCGTTCTTATTTAGCGCGCGCCATCTACCGGTAGCCCGACATGGCCGGCAAAAACGGGGCGATTGTGCGGTAACGCCGGTAACGAGCGACCGTTGTTCGCGCTTGACGTTTTTGCTGCGTGCGCGCATCCTGGTTTGCCATAAAGTCTGTTGGGATGCAGGGGTCCGTGATGAGGGTTCCCGGTTTTAATTAGTTGATCATTAGTATCATTACATGCAAAATAGGTGCAATAATATGACGTCGAGTTGCAGAAACCAAGCCCGCGAAAACCTACCTACATGTGAAGGAAAAATTACTGCTCAATATTGGTAGAAATTGCGAAGTTTCTTTATGGTTTAATAGGGAAGTTAGATCTAGCGTCGCACTGTGAAAGTGCTAGGACTTTTTAATAATAATTATATCATAATACTATATTAGGTATGAAAACATCACAGTAAAACATTTAAGTAAAATGGGAGAAGACAGGAATAATCAATTCGTCAATTTATCAATTTTCGTCATTTCAAAAGGTTTTTGCCTGATTTACAAATTAAAACTAATAACCGCAATGAAGTGAAAATTGAAGTGGTATTATTAAATGGCACGGAACCCTCCACAAATTAGTAATATAAATACTCTTTCCCCTCATCTCATAATTGACAAGATCATGCTTCTAATATGACGTCATATTTGGTATCAATCATGAGATAGTTACCTTAAGAGGAACTTGTTGTTTGCTTTATCTATTATATTTAATCTTTTTATTCAGAGACAATTTTTCAAATGTGACATGCAACATTGAACATAGTTGCGTTTCAGAAATATTGTTTGGTGGAAAGTTTGCACGAAATTAGGTATATCGTTCATTAGGTGTTCCGTCCATTAGTCAATGTTTAGGTAAAATGATCGTTAGGTAATTTAAAAATAGGTGAATCGAACATAGGTGATTCAACATTAGGTAAAGATTTTGATTAATACTTACCTAACTCTGTACGTACATTGTACAATATTGATTTTCGACTAGAAAAAACTTTGATCTTCAGTCTAGTCAACCAAAAATGCACAAATAATTGGAAAATTTGCAAACTGTTGGCGTGAAAAGTTAATCAATAACGAACATTTCAAATTATGACCAAAGGGTTGTAGTCGTTGTAGGTCAGATTATTTAATTAAAAACATAATTATACAATAATACTCACATATTAAATATATTAATAACGGGTCCCTCACGTGTTTTAAGTCGAAAACGCTCGACATGTTTCACTCCGTACCGAGGAGCGTCATCAGGAGCTTGCGTCGACGGTGACGGACCGGCGCAGACTGCGCAGTCTGTCTCACGGAAGTTTTGTTATTAAAATAATACTCACTACCTACATTTCTATTAATGTAATTCACAGGTACATTAATGATAATATTTATATTACTCATAATTAGCTCATGAAAATTTAACATTACTTTTACGAGTGTCTACCATGTAGGTATCTTTATCATAAGTAATTAAATTAGTAATTAGTTAATAACCAGGTACATCTAAGTGATCATCTCCGCTGGTTAAACATTTCTAAATAAGTAAGATTGGAAAGTAAAAGTATAGAAACATCCTACATTAAATCTAATGGACTTCAATTATACCATTTAAAGCTAATCAATGTTTAAATTGATTCAGAGACTAGTTCATATTAATAAGCACTCGTCTAAATCACAAACTTAACTGCGAAATCGTAAAAGTCCTGAACTAAGAAAACTCGATACAAAATTAGATAAGGTCCACGCAATCAACGCCACAATTAACAGCAATGCTAACTTTGTAAATTTATAAGCAGTTACATAGACGGATAACTTCAAGTCACCTAATGCTATTGATGTAAAAACACAATTTAAAATTCCCGTGTAGTTGGAAAAACAAATGTGTAACACTGATACATATCTAAGTGCGGTTGGTAATTGAAACTACATATTTGTACACAAAGTGAATTCAGAAGCTGATGTCCTACCTAAAATAGCAAAGAAGTACGTAAGGTAAAATGTGCCAAGTCACAAGCTGCAGCGTTTTGCTATTATAGCTTGTGAATATTTTGGCTTTAAAATTGAAGGATATAAAATTACGCTCAAACTTAAGAATATTAAACATTATACAAGAGGTTTCTTCTATTGTATTGGCTATTTGAAAGGTTTTACATATTATCAAATAGTTTTTATTTTATATGTGATGCAGCAACACGGTTAGAGATAACATCTTTGTCGTACTTAGTTTGACAGCTGATTAGTACAGTACCTAAACATTATACTTATTATTAACAGCAAAACTATATCCACTATGAAACATGACATTTCCCGAATTCAAGTCAATTAAGTTTGTAGGGACCTTCCTACGGATGCGGTTTTTGATATGCCATTTATTTAAGAGATGCTTTAATCAATACTTTTTTCCAGATCTATCATTCTTCACTACCTATACGAAGATATTTTTGTGAAATTATTATAGGCCGTGTATTGCTTAGATGTAAAAATTCCTTTTTGGCAAAGATGCTAAGATGAATAATGCATCGATTGCACATCGCAAGTCAGAGAAATGATTAAAACCCATACAATTCGTTATTTGCTTCAGACTGAAGCTGCTAACAATATTGCATAAGCAAAAGCGGAACAAGACCCGCTACCTCTCATCCCTTCCACCGCCTCAGAGCACTAACAACTAGGCTCTCTGTCATCACATAGATCAAGCCTCGGTATGCGGCCGTTGCTCTGTCGCACCGTTTGGCAATACTAAAGCCTCAGCGCAGAACGGGTTAACCGCCTTACTCACACGTATACACTTACTTCCTTTCTTAATTAGTTCATACTTTACTTAACTGGTAAGCGTGTATTTACTTATTTCAAAGGAAGACCTAGTTTAGAAGTAATTATTTCGTTCTGTTAGTTATTTTTAAATGAGCATGAGCGGATGTTGTTAGTTTGTACTGGGTGCTAGAATGGATATGATTTGTTCCTATTAGATAAGTTAGTAAGAGTTTTGAATGATTCACGGTTAGTTTCACTAGACCCGGGTGACGGTTGGTGACGAGTCACCCGTGAACAAGATGCATGTAACTGCGTCGAAATATCGGGAGCCCAAAAACAGAACATAAGGTAATCACGGTCTATATCCCGGTCAATATAAGTCAAGTAAAATAGTGTAAGTCAAGCTGTGCACTCTATCATCGGCCTCCTATCTTAGTCGGGAGGGACACTAAGAAGCAGCAGGTCCCGGGTTCGAAACCCGGTAAGGGCATTTATTTGTGTATAAATAATATCGCGAATATTAAATCTGTTCCTGAGTTATGGATTATCGATGTATCTATGACATCTATGTATTTATCTGTATAAGTATGTATATCGTCGCCTAGTACAAGCATGGCTTAGTTTGGGGATAGCTTTCAGTGATATGTGTCAGATAAGTGTAATATGGTTTTAGATTTTTTTTATTCCGCCACTACCAAATGTTGTCTGGAAGAGATCGCTCTTTGGACGATAAGACCGCCTGTTTACTAATCCAATTGTCTTTATTTGTTTAATACTTGCTTTGTAAACTGTGTGAGGTGTGCAATAAAGAGTATCGTATTGTATTATTATTTTATTGTACCACTGCATGTCACGCACAATGGCTAGATATTAACGGTCTAACCACCGTAAGTTGGCTATACTCTCTACATTATCCGATCGGGCTATTAGAAACTTGATAGCAAATAACCAATAAATTTATCGCAGTAGCTAATAAATCATAAAACGTATATGCTACTGGGGTTAAAACTTCCGTTAAGCCTGACCTATACCAAAGAGAATTAGCTCCATGCATGAATTTATTTTTATTTTTGGATTCATAATTTATATCGTTGGAACACCGGAAATGATAAAAATACTTTTGTAAACCTTAACATTATTTTATTAAAAAATATTTAAAATGTTGAAAATTTTTGAGCGGTTGAAACGCTCATAATTTTTGGCGCGAATTCGACAGAGCGTGATGACGTTGGGCGGCACAACTGACGTTTGCTACTGATGACACTAATCTGTCGAACGCGTGTCGTCACGTGGCGTTTCGAGCGTTTCGCTCACTAGCTTATCGCGGGCAAATTTTTGTACTTTTTATTTTAATTTTAATCAATTTTAAGTAATTAAATGGTAATTTAAAAACGGAAATGCATTTGTAACATGATATAACGGTAACAAACATCCGAATAAAACATATTTCGTTCAAATATAAACTTCATGCATGAGGCTAATTAAGCAGACATAGTGCTCACTCCATACATCAGTTTTCTTACCAAAACGCGCCTTATTTCGTAGTCGACATGTAATACCGGAACTCTGAGTACTGCTACTCGACGGTAGATGTCGCGGCAAACAAAAAGCCTAATTCTCAACGATTTTCAGCTAATATTATAACCAGAGTAACCGGAACTCTATTTTCAACTCCCACGGTTGTATTGTTCAAGCGATTTTCCGCAACTCGACGACTGGCGCCTACTTTGCGTGGCATGGGTGGGCTAGTCCTGCCAGCCCAGCTCCTCGAGGAATCCTATCAAACCTTTGATGTTGAGTAGGGCCTCGGGGAGGTCTCTCGGGGATCCGAGATGTTTTGCCCTGTATGCCCACTCCGCTGCATTCCAGCACCACGTAAGAGGCTGTTTCTTCTGTCTCCATGCATCCTCTGCATAGGGGACTGTCTGTGACACCTGTTATAAAAAGATGTTTGTTAAATAGTCCATGAGCTGTTATGACACTGGTTACCATGCTCAGTCGGGTCTTTCCTAGTTGAAGGAGCACCCTTGTAAGCTTTCCGCTGATGCCAGGCATGGCTTGTTTGGCCTGTCTGCATCCAGTCTGGTTTAGCCAATGTTCTGTGTGTCCTCGGTTACTCTGGTTATAATATTAGCTGAAAATCGTTGAGCATTAGACTTTTTGTTTGCCGCTACATCTGTCGTCGAGTAGCAGTTCCGCTACTTGACGACATCGACTCCGAAATACTGACTGATATCGACTACGAAATAAGGCGCGAAAACTGATGTATGGAGTTACCACTCTTTCTTTACTTTTATTTCTCTTTGCCTATACTGACATTACTAACACGTTTAGGCGCTACGTTGTTAAGTTAGTAAGGTGATAAACTTATGGTTGGATTGGTGTGAACATACGCGGGAAAACAAGGTAATAGACAGGGATCACAGGGATAACGGGATATACAGTATGTACCTACGAAAATCATCTGAAGTACATTGTAATGACATAATCTTTAGTAGCGTCTTTATTTTTAGTGAATTGCAACTTTGATAACGGGGTTTGTTTATAGATAAATATTTGAAATGTACCTTTTTTGTTTTTAGTATTTAGTCGTAGTAATTACTTTATTATATACAACACGGGTTTAAGTTACGCAAATAAAATTTGAGCGTTTAAAAAAAAACAAAGTGACTTTGCTCTCGCATAAACATAACCTACTTACGGCCCAATATCGTAATAAGACCAGTAAATCGTGCCGTATCTTAAGTCCTTTTATAAACGTCCGCGGCGGCATAAAAGAACAATATCCACTCACGAAACCAATCAGGCGGCACGACAAGCTTTTAAATGATAAATAAACCTTTAAAAAGAATTAAAGCACAAAAGGAAAAGTGCGGAACGGTGGCCATTAGCATTTAGCTACTGATGGGGTTTTCGTTTTGG